>NW_015558644.1:456456-462541 GCF_001515605.1 Sinocyclocheilus anshuiensis
TTCCCGAGCTTTAAAGAGACAAGATGAGAATGTGTGTGTGTGTGTGTGTGTGTGTGTGTGTGTGTGTGTGTATGTGTGTTTGGAAAACAGGTTTTGAATTCTCACATTACTGGACATTTAATTACTTAATCTGCTTTTCCAAGGTAGTATGTGAATTTATGAGTAACATTTGGCTTTCAAATGATTTAAGTCACTTTGGAAGAAGCTTGTAACTGAAACAGCCACAAAGTTGATGCTTCTTTCATTTAATTACATGCATTATTTTTTATTATTATTGCTCATAAACACTAACCATTACACTGCCAGAAAAAAGGTACACAACTGTAACTGAGATGGTACCCTTTCAAAAGATGCTAATATGTACATTTTAGGTCATAATATGTACTTTAAGGCACTAATATGTACCATTTAGGGGTAAACAAGGTACAAAGATGTGTCTTTTAGACGTTGTACCTTATGGTACCACACCAGTGACAAAATCTGCCATGTAAATCTGTGTTTATGTTGCGAATATAAATGATGCCTCAATTGTGTAACTTTTCTAAGCAATCAGAATTATGATGTTTGACTTGCGGATGTTAAATCAGTTGAAAAAATGACATACTTACATTGAAAGAGGGACCTGAACCATAATTAGAGACCACAATGTCATAGAGATTTAGAGGTGGGCTCTTTTAAGCTCTTTTTGACTAGAAATTGAATAATTGATTTGTTTATTTGCAGGGTAACCCTGGACCTAAAGGAAGCCAGGTAAATACAATTTCAAATTTCTACTGTGCCCTGAAGGTTATTGTCTTATATTGTAGACAAATAAGTGCTACTTCATACAGTAGGTTTATGGAAGTTATAAACGCAAATCTGCAAGCTGTTCGCTCATACTGTGTACATGAGGAATTATGGTTTTATTTTTGCATGGCATCAGGGGGATTAAACTCCTATTTAAGTTTTCAAGCCATCTATCACCTCAGATATAGGGTCACACACCACAAAGTGTCTTTTACCTTGTATGTCTATCCGCAAATGAGATGGAAATAATGGATTATACACCAAAAGGAGAGAATTCATCATTGTTAGCTTGTGCTGTTGCAGATAGGCAGTCGTTTATGAACCCTGTCACGCTCTTTAGCGCTGCCAAAGAAAAGCCATTTGTCCAATGTAACGTAAACCACTTCTTCTGGAAAGCAGACCACCTCAAAACGCCATTCGTCTGTGGCTTCCTGTGAAAGACAGTTGTTTTGTTTTGACTCGCATGAAAGAAAGTCTAAGGTGGTCATACAGTAGGTCTCATTCAGGCTGAAAATGTTGTGATGCATATAACTGATGTGCATCATAGAATATTCTCTATCTAAAATGAGTAAGAGTTTGTAGTTGCACCACGGTTGAATCTGATTTAATTCACATGTGACACAGATGTTGTTTAGATGACAGTGTGAACAGCAAGAATCACACTGACTCTGACATTTTTAATGCCAGCCTTTTCTACTTTCATATGTGGAATTAAATTATGGTAATGCACTTTTGCAATGTGACAAACACATTTACAGTTTACAGTTTACTGACAGTTTACAGTTAAAACTGCTATTGATTAAAAAATAAAATATGTTTTAATTGGAGTATGTTTTTACAGCATGTTTTTACCCTCATAATTATTCAACATGCACTTTGCATCAGCTTCACTAGCATTGCCTCTATTTTTCAAAGCAATGTGTTTTACACATGTAGATCAGTTTCGAAGCCTCGTCAGTTCAGACCACTGTCTGAAATGGGTCACAGTGAGAAGGTCATGTGAACAAGCTCATACAAATATCAGATTTGTGCAGAAAATGTGAATTTGGCAGTTGTCTTGTGGTATGAAGGTTGCCATAGACTCTCTTCCCTATCATTTCCACTCACATAGTTTCACTCCAACCATTTTCTTTATGTTCAGTCAGTTGTGCATTCATCATATTCCCAGACTTTTGACCATGTTATTTGCAAATGACTTTTAAGATCAAAGATTACAGCTATATCTAGTGCAGATGTGAGGTGCAGCCTATACTTTTAGTTGGGAAAAAGATGACTTAGAAAAAACTTTGAAGATGAGATGCACGTGAAAGTTAGAGGATACTGAGATGCTAAAGACTCTTAGTGAATGACTTATGGTTCACATGGTATGTTTTTTAACTATGCTATATTTTCCCTTAGACTTTAGTCATGTCAATTTTTCATCTTGGACAATCTGTCTAATCATCACACCCAACTCATTTATTTCCAGGGGTTGCCAGGACCAAAAGGAGATAAGGTACATTTAGTATCTTTTTTTCGTCAATATTGTACAGCACACACACACACACACACACACACACACACACACACAGGATGCTTCGTTCAGCAAGCAGATGTTTTCCAATTTCTAAAACAACTCACAAATTTCATTTGCATTGGCTTTTGTCTTCAAACACATGTTTTGGAGGGGATGTAAACCGTGTCAGGCATGAAATTAGAGAAACAAGAAACCTGTGGTAAATGAAGACCGTCTTGAAGTCTTTTCCTGGTTGCAGTGAAAAAAAAGTATATGCACAATAAAACAAAAACATGGAGCCTCAGGATGCTTTTTCTCCCAGATTAGTGTTCCTCATTTATAGTAATTAGTAAACAGAGTCTCTGCCCTGATTTCATTTATATGCTCTCTTGTTATAAGATAAAGGTTAAATTATGACTGAGGCTGATTAAATGAGCTAACTCATCTTGTTCGTGGGTCAGGAAGCTTTCTGTTAGATGTAAAACAAAAGCAATGTTTAAGACAAGTATCATCAAGTAATATTTCATACATCTCACTTCCAACAACATTTTCACCTTCGGTGTGGACGGACAAATTGCAAACCACCACATAGGCACCTCAGCAATCATCCACACACAGTCACGAACCACTAAAATTCTCTTCAGAATATCAAGAAATCTAGTATTTACTATAGTTTGCGTGTTGCTAATTGTATTTCTTGTCTTTTTGTGTTGTAGGGTGATCAAGGAGACACAGGGCCAAGGGTCAGTACACGCATACTTCTGTCACTTTGAATACATTTATTTTATATTAATATTTTCCCTTACAGTCAGAGGAACAGAATGTCAAATGTGCCTCAGAATAATGAGGGTGATACCTGACTAGATATTAATCACATTTATGAAGATACATCATAAATCAGAACTGAAGGGCTGAACTGTGTGTGGCAGAGGGCTGAATTCACTCTTTCTATTATTGTCTTGATCTTTCTTTATTATTTTTCTCACACACATTCAAAGAAGTGGCAATACATGAATGTGCAGATATGCGAGATGGGCAACTAAAGTAGATATGGGAAGAAAATATTGAATTTTTGTATTGGGTTGGGTAATTTCTTTAGAGTGACCACACCCACATGCGGCAGTAGTGGCCCCAATCCAAACATAGGATTATTTGGTCAATATTTGGCTATTTTGAAATTATTAGCAATAAACAAAGAAGTGTTCATTTTGCCTACGTGTTCCGAAATTCACCAATATTTTTGTCAATTTACCAACATTTGTGTCAACATTAATTTTTTTAATACACTGTAAAATAAGTATGTATTTCAATTAAGCACTATACTTTATATAAATAAAAATGGTTTATATATACACACACATACATTCAAACATAATCATATAAAATTTTACTTTTTGAAATGACTTTTTGAAATGAACAGTGCTCTGATACATATCCTGCTCCTCTTGTATGTTTAAAAGAAACAATCATGGGAGTTATCTATTTTTAATCTATTTTGATTCACTAAGGAGTGTGCTGTGTGTGTATCTGTGCATGTGTGTTGATTGTATGTTTCAGAGCACAAAAATGAAAAATGTCTACAGGCCAGCTAAATCCTAACAAACCTCCCTGTGGGGAAGCTCTCAAAAGGAAAAATAGAAAGTAAATGATGTCTTTATTTTCTTCTAGAAATGCCACAAGTGTTATTTTAGGGTTGGGGTTAGTCTGCTGAAAATATAATTAGCGTAATTTATATAATGTAAGAACAATAGAAGTCTATGGGAAGCTTAGTTAGCTGAGCGTGTGTGTAGTGCTGAGTAAAACAGCAGTGTGGGAAACCTCAAGCATCCCTCAGGTCACCACAACCCTGCTAACGCAACCCTCACGCTGGCATCGACATGCTGTGTCACCCTTACTTTCTCTCTGTTTTGCTCTTTTTTTCTCTTTCTCTGTTGCAAGGCTTTAGTTCTCCGATGTTTTGAAGCTAACTTTGATTAGCTTTTTAACTTTCAAAGCTTTGCCAGGTTAAAAAAAAAAAAAGACTATAAAATAATCCTTACACTTTTCAATTTTTGTCAGTTTCTCAAGTTCAAAGAGAGAAAAAAGTGACATCCTTCCTTACCTGGACGGCACAACCTTATTTAAAAAATTTTGCGGCAGGCATGTGACATTTCTCTGTGCTTCTCGAGCAGCTCTCTGTTACTGCTGTCAGCACAATCCAGCCCTCAGATTGTGGTTTGCAGAGACAAGTGAACATAAATACTGTATGTTGTTCAGACCAATGTGATTTAAGACAACAAAAATAAAACCATGGTTTTTGTCCAGTGTTATTTCAGGGTGGCAAGACCAACAATTTTACATTATTTGGTCATGTTGTATTTGAATCACAGTTCTATTTATGCAGTGCAGACACATTGTCCGTATGGCATGAGTTTGAATAACCGATCCAGTCATATCCAATGAGAACTCAACAATATATATCGAATGTATACTATATACTGTATAAGCAAATGGGATTTTATTCATAATGTTTTAATTATTATATCATATCATATCATATATATTATAATGACAGCAAATAAAAATTGCTTAATTTAAATAAACACTTATTTTACAGTTTTTTTTTACAAAATCATGGGAAAAAATGTACATAAAATGTACACCATCATTTAAAAGTTTGGGGTCAGTAAGATTTTTTAAGTGTCTTTGAAAGATGTCTCTATTTATTTGATCAGAAATACAATAAATACAGTAATACTGTGTTTTTAAAATAAATTAATATATTTTAAAATGTAATTTATTTCTATGATGCAAAGCTGAATTTTCAGCATCATTACTCCAGTCTTCAGTGTCACACAATCCTTCAGAAATCCTTCATATGCGGATTTGATGATCAAGAAAAATTTCCTAATTTCTTAAAAAATAAATAAATAAAATAAAATTCACTGACCCCAAACTTTTGAAAGGTAGTGTGCATTGACAAGGATGTTGGTCAATTTTGAGACGCAGCGTTTCGTTGCTTTTATTTAAAAATAGTCAAAAATAATTGCTCTGACCGTTATATGTCTGTCATTAGAAGAATATATCTTGAACTAAAGCGAAATCAACCAAATTCCTGCAAGGTGCTCTACTGGGTTTGATATTTCACAATCCAGAGGCAGCGAAATGCTCTGTCAATGCTTTTTTGATGACTGGTCTGTGTATCTCTGCTCCTCTGTCCATCCTGTTCCTCTCTCAGGGTCATGGCACTCATGTAGGGCTGCATAGTAATCAGATTCTCATTAAGGTTGGTCTCTTCTCTGCTGCCATAGCCTTCATCTCCAAGTCGCTCCATGTCCGGGAAGGCCGTCTCCCTTCATGGCCCCTGAGATCTTGCTCAGTTTCCTCACTATCCCTCAATCTGAAGTTTTCAATGCTCTTATTGTTTCTCCTTTGTCTTTTCCTCCTCCATCTGTTTTTCTGGGGATTTCCTGTCTCTTTGTGTTGGGGACTCAAATGCACAGATGGTCTTTCCTCGTTATGATCACAGCTACATCTCGGCCGATCAGCCCACTTTCCAGAGGCGTATGCTGAAGGTAGCATGTGTGCAAGGCATGTGCAGACATTCCCCTTACTAGATCTTCATCTTCCTCGATTTTAACCCATGTCATTTTGCATGATTGCTTGTGTTATTGTTTGTGTGTCTTATACTTACAATCAAATAAGCTCATCCATGTGTGAAGGATCAGAGCGTTGCATGCAAGTTTGCATTTTGCATTGTGTTATTGTTTGTGTGTCTTATACTTACAATCAAATAAGCTCATCCATGTGTGAAGGATGAAGGAT
>NW_015558644.1:467136-468177 GCF_001515605.1 Sinocyclocheilus anshuiensis
ACAGTATATATATATATATATATATATATATATATATTATAAAAGACATTTATTTTGGATTAAGAAATGTAATACAAAATAATAATAATAATAATAATGTCACAGTGCAAAAATTAAACAAAAATAATGATCCTGAAAATATTGTATAACATTTTTTAACAAGATTCACTCCATTAGATGTATAAGGAAACCTTGTAGTGACAAAAATTTTCATTATACACCGAAAGCAAGTAACAAATAAATTTTGTAATGGACAGAAATATTTTCTTGTAAAACACTCCATTAATCTGTTTGATTTACAACTTTGAAAAATCATTTTTTACAGTGCTAGAGGCATAATTATTATTATTTTTTTTTTATTAACGTATTATTATTATTATTCACAAAAGGCAAATGACTTATATACAATAAAGAAGCTGTGATAATGAATCTTAAAACATCATCTTCCATTCACTTTTCCAAATAAAACAAGATAATGAAACAAAATAAATACTTCAAGAGAATGTTATTTGTGCTTATGTTTTGCTGTGACTTACTTGAGGAATTTATTTGATATCACATGTCTGTATGTTTTCATCAGGGTGATCAAGGACAAGCTGGCCCACCTGGACCTCCAGGCCCTCCTGGAGCACCCGGTGCAAGAGGACCCCCAGGAAACACAGGGAAAGATGGTCCCCGCGGCCCACCTGGAGAACCAGTAAGACACTCCTCTCATTTTATCTGCTTCTGTGATGCCTTAAAGGTTGTGCATTTCCTTGTTTAAATGGGTCTGTAACAAAGTTGGCGGGAACCGGCGAACATTTAACTTTAACTTTAATAAACAAATTAACAAACACAAAACAAAAGTAAAAGCGGCAGCCCCTCGCGGACATTCCCCTTACAGGAATTGCAGCATAAAACATAATATAACAACAACATAAAGTCCAGGCCTCATATCCTCTTTTGGAAGGCTAAACAAAATAGTTTCGCTTTCACAATGAAACACACAGCGTCACACACCGCGGCCTTGAGTGAGCGGCGGATTCGACGAAGGAGGATGCG
>NW_015558644.1:468458-469735 GCF_001515605.1 Sinocyclocheilus anshuiensis
CGAAGGAGCATCCGGCGGGCTTGCGGCAACCACATGTGACGACCCCGGGCTGGACTCCGCTTCGTCCACAGTGCGAAGTTGATGTATTTCCTCTTCACGTCTTCATGACATGGTGGCGGCGGCAACAACAATACTACAGTGAGAATAAAAGAAGGAAAAATTTAAATCGCATCATTTGACCCCTTTAAAAAATACTTGCACATGGCTCCATTTCTCAAAACTCTACACACAAAATCACAAAACACACACACAACATGCAAAACATCACACATATCTTGCAAAAGCAAACACTTCATTCAGAGCTATTTTAACTCCTCTAAAAATTTAATTTTTGCATAGTAACTGTACACACAAACATAAAATAATTAGCCACATACAAGCCAAACTACACACCGATGTGAAAAATGTAAAACACTACTCTCGTGTGTCTTTTGCTTGTTCAGAGTGCAGTGGAGTGCACAGGAGTTTGTCATAGCACTCGCACATACATGCATATGCACATATACACACTGTATATACTGTATGTATGTACGTACAACTGATGAATTTTTCACAGTTATGCAACTGAACTGAATCAATACTGAACTGACTGTGTAATGACACTATTGCTGCTTTACAGCAGAATTTGAAATTGATACTATTGGGAAGCTGCTGTGAAACAATCTATATTGTATAAAGCACTTTAGAAATAAAGTTGACTTTCTGACTTGGCTTGTATGCATGTTCCATGTTCGAGATATATATATATATATATATACATACATACATACATACATACATACATATATAACACACCAAACTACACACAGATGTGAAAAATGAAAAACACTACTCTTGTGTGTCTTTTGCTTGTTCAGAGTGCAGTGGAGTTTGTCAAAGCACTCGCACATACATGCATATGCACATAAACACTGTATACAGTATGTATGTACAACTGATGTATTTTACACAGTTATACAACTGAACTGAATCAATATTGACCCGACCTGAGCTGTATAATGACACTATTGACTTGTTAGAGCTGCTTTACAGCAGAATTTGAATTTGATACTATTATGAAGCTGCTGTGAAACAATCTATATTGTATAGAGTGCTTTAAAAATGAAGTTGACTTTATGACTTGGCTTGTTTGCATATTCAGTGTATATAGATATTTGCGTATCTTGTAAGTGTCTGCGTATGCTTGGCCATTTGTTGTGGGAAAAAAATAAGGAAAGTGTGTTCAAGCGCCAGCAGAAAACAGTGTAAAGAAATACTCTTTGAGAGAAGCAGTCTTT
>NW_015558644.1:470027-472561 GCF_001515605.1 Sinocyclocheilus anshuiensis
TATCTTGTCAGTGTCTGCGCTTGCTTGGCCATTTGTTGTGGAAAAAAATAAGGAAAGTGTGTTCAAGCGCCAGCAGAAAACAGTGTAAAGAAATACTCTTTGAGAGAAGCAGTCTTTATCAGCGAAAGTTAAAAGCAGCTCATAAGTGTATTTACTTGTCTCATTAGTTGTCGTTGCTAGGAAACGCTTGTTTTGTTTACTGTGTGGAGACGTGCTGATATCGCGTTTGGTCTCGTTCTGTATCGCGTATCTTGTCAGTGTCTGCGCTTGCTTGGCCATTTGTTGTGGAAAAAATAAGGAAAGTGTATCCAGCTGAATTAATTTAGTATTTTGTCAGACGGGTATAAAAAAAGCTTAGTTTACCACGGCAGCCGTCGCGTGACGGCCTCCTTGTGTGAAGACCAAAGAGTGTAAAGACCATCACACTGAGTTTTGATTTCTAAGTGAACAAATAATGTTTAAGTGTTTCCACACATGATCACTGGGTGTAGGTTATCTGTAAATGAGTGTGGCATTTAAATGGCAGTGTTTCCCAAATGAAACAAAAGAGCTGTTGGTTTTGAATGATGTTTGTAATTTTGCAAAAAGTTTGTTTTACAATAGCAAACTGAGTTTAAAGCACGTACTGTGATTGTAGTTTTGCAGACTTGGTCTAAAGATTAGGTATATGAGTGAATGGTTTCACTGAGTGTGCCTCAAGTACCACTTTTAGTGTCTAAGCAATTTTTAAAAACTGTAATTTCAACATTTACTCTCTGAATGCAGTCCCATCCAAAGCATGCTGGGAACTACAAATCTACTGCCCAGTTAGTTACTGTAGGTCAACAAAATGATTCATGTAGTCTCAACAAAGAATGATTAAGTTAGCTTAAACATAATACAGTTAAGACATAATGAAATTAAGTTGTGACAAAATGTTCAAGAATTGTGTTTGTTCAGTTCAAGTCATTTGAAAAAGCTGCAAAAATAAATAAAATAAATAAGCAAACTGTGTAGGGCACCAACTACCAAGGGGGCACCAAGGTTTTTTTTTTTTTTCTTTTTATTTTTTTTTTTTCTTTTTTTTTTTTTACCTAGGGGAGCCTAATTGTACAATTGGATTTATCATCTGAAGCTGTTTTTGGACTATAGCAGCCTGTGGTTTACAACAGTTACAGGTTGTACTTTAAAGGTTAAAGGCATTAGCATTGCTCTGCTCTGCTCTGGCCTCTGTCATCTGACGTTGTGTTTTGTTCAGCCAGAGGTGATGGATAGAGAGAGGTTAGAGGGAAAAGGGGCAAATCCAGTTCATCATTCCCCCGGCGGGGCGTTTGAAAACCACAGTCTATGCCAGTGCACTGCGGCTCACCTAAAGCTAAACCAAATATAGATTTTAAGGCTCAAGACTCATCTGGTTTGGGTAAGACACAGCCACAGTGTGTTCTTGACGAGCTCTGCTGTTCCTAAACGTCCCGTAAAGAGATATGGCACAAATCCAGGTTCAGCAACAGTTCTCCCAACGTTTCTCGCCTTAGGTCCCTTTAAATTCAGTTCATCCTTTTTAGTTTCTTATCATAAAGGCAGCTTAATTTGGACTAAAAGTGAACTGGAAATGGTTTTTATTTTGCTGAAACTGGGCTGGTTCTCACTGGCACACTAGACTGTCAATTCTTTTTGCAATACCAGAAATGATTCTTGCATAGCGGCAGGTTATGAGAGCCAGTACATACTCTCTTCTGTAGCAGTCTATAATGTCGCTCTTATTAGACTGTTCACAAGCCAAGGTTTTGACTATCAGCAGTAAATCTGTAGCATATTATAGCTTATTCTGGCCAAGAACCATTCATTCATATATGAAGAGGCCGTCTGACTGACATTTTAAATTACCAAACTCACTTTGCTTGATTTTACTTGACATTTGGGGGTTTGGCAAACATGTGGGGAATCTCATTTACTCAGGATTATCTGCATCAAACTATAGTTTAAATATATATACACACACACACACACACACACATTACCGTTCAAAAGTTTGGGGTCAGTAAGATTTTTTTTTTTTTTTTCAGTGAAATTAATACTTTTTTATAGCAAGGATGTAATAATTTGATCAAAAGTGACAGTAAACACATTTATAATGTTACAAAAGATTTATATTTCAAATAAATGCTGTTCTTTTGAATTTTCTATTAATCCAAAAAATCCTGAAAAGTATCGCCGTTTCCATAAAAATAACATTTTCAACATTGATAATAATAAGAAATGTGTCTTGAGCAGCAAATCAGCAATATAAATGATTTTTAAAGGATCATGTGACACTGAAGACTGGAGTAAAGCCTCTAAGTGCCATCTGAAAATTTCTTCTAAAATTAGCATTTTTTTATCAGGCTCCTATGTTTATGTTTAGAAATTGCACTTTAATGGCAATGTATAGGTCCTTTTCTATGCCATTAAAGTAAAATAAATGAACATAAACATATGAGCCTGATAAAAATGCTAATTTTAGAAGAAATTTTCAGATGGCACTTAGAGGCTTTTGCATCTGAACTCTTCATATG
>NW_015558644.1:472590-501258 GCF_001515605.1 Sinocyclocheilus anshuiensis
TATAATGTTACAAAAGATTTATATTTCAAATAAATGCTGTTCTTTTGAATTTTCTATTAATCCAAAAAATCCTGAAAAGTATCGCCGTTTCCATAAAAATAACATTTTCAACATTGATAATAATAAGAAATGTGTCTTGAGCAGCAAATCAGCAATATAAATGATTTTTAAAGGATCATGTGACACTGAAGACTGGAGTAATGGATGCTGACTTAGAGGCTTTTGCATCTGAACTCTTCATATGTAATATTATATGTGTAAAAATATAATACATTTATGTAGTATGATATAATATATAATGTTATTATATTGTGGCCAGTCTTTGGGAATCACACACAAACACACACACACACAAAATGTCAAAACAGGTAAATGCATTAACTACATTAAATGTGACTATGTTAGGCATTTAATTTATTAATTGATCTAACAAGTCACCTTTGGCAGTTCTAATATGCATATATAAACAAGGGAGGTACCAACACCCATTTCAAGCACTAAGTAACACAATTGTGATGTCATTTGATGAGGCTAAAAACACATAGTAGGCTATAACAGCACATGCACAAAGGGTCTGTGTAACTGTGCTGGCAGAAGTAGAGCTTTTCATTCGTGTCCTGTGGATTAAACAAAGAGACATGTTCTGTTTGCACAGCTTTACTTTGTCGTCAAGCTCGTGTGTAAAGAAACATTTTATGAAAGCTGAAATCTATGATATTCTGCATCATGTTGGTCACAGATGTTTCTCTAACATAGCAACTTGCTAGCTAGTTATCTCCTATTGTTGTGCAAAACCACCTTGTTAAGAAACAGCTTGAAGGAAGGATGGGGAAAGCGAACAGTATAGTGCTTCGGATTTTCCCAAGCGCTTCCTCTGGTTTTGTTCATTTTTGACAGGGAACAGAAAATTATGTCTCTCTGTATTGTGGCTGAATACCAGCTTTGAAGTCTGCTTGACATGCTACATCTGATTGTGTGTATGCATATGTGTGCCATGTCTTCACTCATTCTGTTGATAATTTAGGTACAGAATGAGGACAAGAATATCGATTACAAAATGAAAAGTATTGCTTGACATCCTATGAAGTTTATATCATAATACTTTCACCCAGCACATCCCCCAAAAGATGCATTCAGATATATACATTATTTCTCTCTCTGTGCATGACAAAAACTCTCAAAACCTTGATTTCTGTTATAAAATGATAAGAAACCTATGATAACTTTGCATTAATGTGAGCAGGTGTTTGCTATCGGTGCTTAATATCTGATGGCAAACATTCAACCAAAACAAGCAATGTTGTACATCACTGCCCCCTATTGGTTAAATAACAGACACACCCATCTCTACAAAGACGCCCTATAAGAACAAAAAAATGCTGTTAATAAGAAATGGATGGAAGGAAAATTCACATTGACAAGTGGCATCGCTCACGGTATTAGTTCTCCCAAAAATGAAAATTTGCTGAAAATGTACTCACTCTCAAGCCATCAAAGATGTAGATGGGTTTGTTTCTTCATCTGAACAGATTTGGAGATATTTAGCATCACTTGCTCACCAATGGATCCTCTGCAGTGAATGGGTGCCGTCAGAATGAGAGTCCAAACAGCTGATAAAAACATCACAATAATCCATAAGTAATCCACAATTCCAGTCCATCAATTAATGTCTTGTGAAGTGGAAATCTGTGAAAAAATTAGTAGGAAACAAATGAATCATTAAGGCATTTTAACTCTAAACCATTGCTTTTGGCCAAAAAACAAGTCCATAATCCATAACAATGCCACCTCTAGTGATGGATTTGTTTCTTACAAACACGCAGCTTTTCACATCACAAGACATGAATTGATGGACTGGAGTGTTGTGGAATGTTCTATGCAAATAAATGTGACATGACTTGATATTTAACGTGAAACTCATACCAACCCAGCAAGCCGTTTAATGTTAATAATGATGCATAGCAACTTAAGGATTGGTACATGACATTTGGTTCTCCAGTCTTTTAAAAAAGAGCTCTGGCATCAATCAAACACTGACGTACATCTTGAAAGTTTGGTGTATTGAAGCAACTCTTAAATACTTTCTGTCTCTCTAGGGTGCTCCTGGACGAGAAGGAATGGAGGTGAGTGTAACCAGCACTGTTTCTGATCAACATGGTCATGGTCTTCATGGCTTACATTATATTATTGTACGTTACTTTCTTTCAAACACATTTTCTCTCTGCAGGGACAAAGAGGTTTACCAGGAAAACCGGTAAGTTTAAAACACATAAAATCTGTGTGTGCTCATCCTTGAGACCAAAGTGTTTCTTGTTTTTTAGGAAAATGTCTTGCTTTTGCAATTTTCTGAAAGACTAAATTCTTTCCTTTCGGCATAAATATGAACAGCATGTTTGAGTGTTTTGCCCTTTGCGCTAGTAAGTGCTTGCTGACTTCAGCTGTCCTTAAACACTGACGTCTGGTTGCACTGACATCTGTATGAGGTCTTGAATTAGTTTCTGCCGGTTTCACTGGAATGACTTTTAATGTATAATATCAGTTTCATTTTAGTATATGTGTATGTTTGTGTGTGAGACTAAGATAAGAAACATACTGTATGTGAGTATGTTCTAGCCGTTGTGTTGCAGCTGCATGAAATAGTGTTCGCAACATTTTTTACTTCTGTAATGTGATTTTATTTCGAAGTGAAACAGGATATAAGTTGTGAGGATGAAGCTGATTTTTTTATCTGTAAAAATTGAAAAGTGAGACTTCCGGGTTGGACATCGACATGATGGCAGCATAGAGCTAGCGTTCCTGGTTGGAATAGTTTTAAAAAAAACCCTAAGATCATTAAACTAGCAATCTAAGTAATCTACTTCATAAAAATAAAAGGGGAGTAAGATGGAAACTAGGTGCAAAACTAAGAAAATCACACATCCTACGGAGAAACAAGACGATGACTCTGCGCGCTCTCTCCCTGGCTCACAAGCAAGCGGCCATGAGGGAGATTCCGTGAACCCCGCCAGCTAGACCGTCGACTTGAGCCTCATTCTTAGAGAATTAAGGGACTTTCGTCGGGATAACAAAACTCAACTCGAGGACATTAAAGCGGAAATTTCGAATACCAACGCTAGACTGGAGGAGGTAGAGGGCCGAGTCTTGACAGCAGAAGAGAGGATTCAAAACGCAGAAGAGGTACTCACAGGCTTGTTGAAGTTACACACCAAAATGGAAGAGAAACTTGTGGACATAGAGGGTCGTTCCAGAAAAGGGTCTGTGTAACTGTGCTGGCAGAAGTAGAGCTTTTCATTCGTGTCCTGTGGATTAAACAAAGAGACATGTTCTGTTTGCACAGCTTTACTTTGTCGTCAAGCTCGTGTGTAAAGAAACATTTTATGAAAGCTGAAATCTATGATATTCTGCATCATGTTGGTCACAGATGTTTCTCTAACATAGCAACTTGCTAGCTAGTTATCTCCTATTGTTGTGCAAAACCACCTTGTTAAGAAACAGCTTGAAGGAAGGATGGGGAAAGCGAACAGTATAGTGCTTCGGATTTTCCCAAGCGCTTCCTCTGGTTTTGTTCATTTTTGACAGGGAACAGAAAATTATGTCTCTCTGTATTGTGGCTGAATACCAGCTTTGAAGTCTGCTTGACATGCTACATCTGATTGTGTGTATGCATATGTGTGCCATGTCTTCACTCATTCTGTTGATAATTTAGGTACAGAATGAGGACAAGAATATCGATTACAAAATGAAAAGTATTGCTTGACATCCTATGAAGTTTATATCATAATACTTTCACCCAGCACATCCCCCAAAAGATGCATTCAGATATATACATTATTTCTCTCTCTGTGCATGACAAAAACTCTCAAAACCTTGATTTCTGTTATAAAATGATAAGAAACCTATGATAACTTTGCATTAATGTGAGCAGGTGTTTGCTATCGGTGCTTAATATCTGATGGCAAACATTCAACCAAAACAAGCAATGTTGTACATCACTGCCCCCTATTGGTTAAATAACAGACACACCCATCTCTACAAAGACGCCCTATAAGAACAAAAAAATGCTGTTAATAAGAAATGGATGGAAGGAAAATTCACATTGACAAGTGGCATCGCTCACGGTATTAGTTCTCCCAAAAATGAAAATTTGCTGAAAATGTACTCACTCTCAAGCCATCAAAGATGTAGATGGGTTTGTTTCTTCATCTGAACAGATTTGGAGATATTTAGCATCACTTGCTCACCAATGGATCCTCTGCAGTGAATGGGTGCCGTCAGAATGAGAGTCCAAACAGCTGATAAAAACATCACAATAATCCATAAGTAATCCACAATTCCAGTCCATCAATTAATGTCTTGTGAAGTGGAAATCTGTGAAAAAATTAGTAGGAAACAAATGAATCATTAAGGCATTTTAACTCTAAACCATTGCTTTTGGCCAAAAAACAAGTCCATAATCCATAACAATGCCACCTCTAGTGATGGATTTGTTTCTTACAAACACGCAGCTTTTCACATCACAAGACATGAATTGATGGACTGGAGTGTTGTGGAATGTTCTATGCAAATAAATGTGACATGACTTGATATTTAACGTGAAACTCATACCAACCCAGCAAGCCGTTTAATGTTAATAATGATGCATAGCAACTTAAGGATTGGTACATGACATTTGGTTCTCCAGTCTTTTAAAAAAGAGCTCTGGCATCAATCAAACACTGACGTACATCTTGAAAGTTTGGTGTATTGAAGCAACTCTTAAATACTTTCTGTCTCTCTAGGGTGCTCCTGGACGAGAAGGAATGGAGGTGAGTGTAACCAGCACTGTTTCTGATCAACATGGTCATGGTCTTCATGGCTTACATTATATTATTGTACGTTACTTTCTTTCAAACACATTTTCTCTCTGCAGGGACAAAGAGGTTTACCAGGAAAACCGGTAAGTTTAAAACACATAAAATCTGTGTGTGCTCATCCTTGAGACCAAAGTGTTTCTTGTTTTTTAGGAAAATGTCTTGCTTTTGCAATTTTCTGAAAGACTAAATTCTTTCCTTTCGGCATAAATATGAACAGCATGTTTGAGTGTTTTGCCCTTTGCGCTAGTAAGTGCTTGCTGACTTCAGCTGTCCTTAAACACTGACGTCTGGTTGCACTGACATCTGTATGAGGTCTTGAATTAGTTTCTGCCGGTTTCACTGGAATGACTTTTAATGTATAATATCAGTTTCATTTTAGTATATGTGTATGTTTGTGTGTGAGACTAAGATAAGAAACATACTGTATGTGAGTATGTTCTAGCCGTTGTGTTGCAGCTGCATGAAATAGTGTTCGCAACATTTTTTACTTCTGTAATGTGATTTTATTTCGAAGTGAAACAGGATATAAGTTGTGAGGATGAAGCTGATTTTTTTATCTGTAAAAATTGAAAAGTGAGACTTCCGGGTTGGACATCGACATGATGGCAGCATAGAGCTAGCGTTCCTGGTTGGAATAGTTTTAAAAAAAACCCTAAGATCATTAAACTAGCAATCTAAGTAATCTACTTCATAAAAATAAAAGGGGAGTAAGATGGAAACTAGGTGCAAAACTAAGAAAATCACACATCCTACGGAGAAACAAGACGATGACTCTGCGCGCTCTCTCCCTGGCTCACAAGCAAGCGGCCATGAGGGAGATTCCGTGAACCCCGCCAGCTAGACCGTCGACTTGAGCCTCATTCTTAGAGAATTAAGGGACTTTCGTCGGGATAACAAAACTCAACTCGAGGACATTAAAGCGGAAATTTCGAATACCAACGCTAGACTGGAGGAGGTAGAGGGCCGAGTCTTGACAGCAGAAGAGAGGATTCAAAACGCAGAAGAGGTACTCACAGGCTTGTTGAAGTTACACACCAAAATGGAAGAGAAACTTGTGGACATAGAGGGTCGTTCCAGATGGAACAAATGTTAGAATATACGGAGTTCCCAAAGGTGCCGACAAGGACTTTCCAACAGTGGCTCTATTTCTAGAAAAATTTCTGAGAGAACATTTAAATCTATCGGAGGACACATCACTTCAAATTGAACGTGCTCATAGAGCGCGCGGTAGACAGCCACCGGCGGACGCACAACCACGATCAATCGTGGTTAAATTTCTAAGTTTCACGACCAAAGAACAGATACTTCAACAAGCCTGGCAGATGAGAGGATTCTCTTGGCAAAGAAAGCAGATCAACTTCGATAATGATTACGCCCCTCAAGTGCTACAGATGAGAAGGGAGTACACAGAGATACGCAATGTTTTGAAAGACAGAGAAGTGAAATTTAGAACACTGTACCCCGCTCGTTTGAAGGTGCTTTATGAGGATGGAGTGAGGATATACAACACGGTCGAGGAGGCAACGCAAGACATGTCAAAGAGGATTCCCGGTGCAGCCCATCAGCCAACCGAACACCCTCATGGAGAAGATTCGGCGAATGTCTTGGCAGAGAAGTGGCCAGAGCATGTGCAGACGCGATCTCCAATGGAGAAGAGGGCCAACATTCAAGGAGAAGCTGCAAACTTTCCGAAGAAAGGACGGGAGTTTGCAATCTTCATAATTTATGCACGGTCCCGATTGTCTTTGTACCGTAACGGTAAAGTGGTTAATACAGAGATGAGAAGCATTATGCCATTTCGGACTGGCAAAGGTATTTGAGTTAAAAAAAAAAAAAAAAAAGAGAGGGAGAGTGCGAGACGCAACGTCCTTAAATAGTTTGTTTGAACAACTTAGTTATCAGAATCAGAAGAGCTTTATTACCAAGTATGTTTACACACACAAGGAATTTGACTTGACGACAGGAGCTTCCAGTGTAGAAGAAAGTACAAACATAGTGCAGACATACATGATAGTGCAGACATACATAGGAATAACACAGTAGGGATGTAATATAACACTAATATAATAAAGAAAAATTGAATAATGTACTATATACAGAAATAGAAGTATAGGAAAAAATGTAATTATTTAGATAAATGTACAGATATGTTTATTAGTGTGCAGATATGTTATTTACAAAGTGCAGTTTAATATAAGTATAACTATGTTAGTTGTGATGGACGATGTATAATCGGTGTAGTATTGAATAATCGGGATATGTTGTATGGATAGCTCAAAGGGTTCTTTGTTTAACTGCTATCTACAAGGGCCCCTTCTATAAACTTATAAAGAGGGGTTTTCCCTTGGAGCCTATAAGTGGAGGCTCCATTACAGTCGTGGTAATGACTTCAGTTATGGAAGTTCACTTTACGTTGTACATGTTGATTAATATTTCAAATTGGTTGATTGTTGATTTGTTTCAGTTTGTTCTGTTGAAAGGGATGCTATATGTTAGAACACTTTTGTTAGTATTTTATAAATTGACTGTAAAGTATGAAAATAGCTTCGTTTAATGTCAATGGCGTTCTTAGTCCAGTTAAAAGAGGAAAGATTCTGTCCAAATTAAAGAAGGCTAGAGCAGAGGTTGTGTTTCTACAGGAAACCCATCTAAATGATGCAGAACATTCAAAACTAAACAAAATGGGTTTTAAGGAGGTATACCTTGCATCCTATAAATCTGTACGTAAAAGAGGAGTGGCCATACTTATATCCAAAAAAAATTGAATTATGAACATATGTCAGAAATAAAAGACAAGGAAGGAATATTTGTATTGATAACAGGAAAAATAGAGGGAACTTTAACAAGTTTTTTGAATGTCTATGCTCCCACAGGCTCTGAGTGGAATTTCTACCGTGAAATATTTGATTTAATAGTTACTAAAGTCCAAGGAATTTTAATATGTGGAGGTGATTTTAACATATGTCTAAACCCTAAGTTGGACTGTTCTAGAAGCACTATGGGATTAAAGCCACTGATTAAAAAGGTGAATAGTTTGTTGAAAGAGATAGGAATCATAGATGTATGGAGAGAATTAAATCCCAGGGTTCGTGATTACACCCACTATACTCATCCCCATACAACGTACTCCAGAATAGATTACTTCTTTATTTTCAAAAAGGATCTGCATCTGGTTGAACACTGTGAATTGGGCATGATGGATATTTCTGATCATAGTCCTATTTATATGTCTGTGGGTCTGAATAGGAAACCTAATTCCACAGTTTGGAGAATGAATTCAGATATCTTAAACAATTCCCAAATCAAGCAAACTTTAGAAAATGAGATTAAATCTTATGTGGAGATAAATGATAATGAGGAGGTGACACCATCAACAGTCTGGGATGCACTAAAGGCAGTAGTAAGAGGTAAAATTATATCCATTACATCTAATTTAAGGAAACTTAGAAGGCAGAAACTACAAGACCTTGAAATTAAACTGAAAAGACTACAGAACGAACACAGGGCTACAATTAATCATAACAGTTAAAGAAATAGATGAAATATATTCTAAAGAATTACAAAAGAAATTTCTGTTCTTAAAACAAAGATACTATGAAATAGGGGGCAAATCATTAAAATTGTTATCCTACAGATTAAGGAAACAACAAGCAGATAGAGCTATCAATAAGATCAGAAATACTCAACCCGGGGAGACATATTGTAAACTAGAGCAAATACAGCAGAGTTTTGAAAAATTTTATAAAGCTTTGTATTCACAACTTAAAATTAATAACGATCTGCAGATAGATTCATTTCTAGCCTCATTAGAGCTACCCACAGTGTCAGAGGAACACAATAAATCTTTAGTAGCAGAAATTACAATGGAGGAGTTAAAAGTAGCCGTGGCAAGACTAAAGACAGGCAAATCACCAGGAGCGGACGGCTACCCTGCGGAATGGTACAAATCCATGTTCGATCATTTGGCCCCGACTTTATTAAAGGCTTACAATTGGGTAGTACAAAAAAGGGAAATCTTACCTTCCTGGAGAGAAGCGATTATATCGGTTATTTTAAAGGAGGGAAAAGATAAGTTGGAATGTGGTAACTATCGGCCAATTAGTGTTCTAAATGTTGAATACAAGTTGTTTACCTCCATTTTAGCACGGAGATTAGAAAAGATTCTCCCAGACCTCATTAATTTAGATCAAACAGGCTTTATTTGTCAAAGGCAAGCATCAGACAACATCAGAAGAACTTTACATATTCTTAGTTTCATTTCAAAACATAATGTGGAAGCTACACTATTGAGTTTAGATGCAGAGAAAGCCTTTGACTCCGTGAGATGGAGTTTTCTATACAAGGTATTAGCAAAATTTGGATTTCACAAGAATTTTACTGGAATAATTACAACATTATATGATAAGCCTTATGCAAGGATTAAAATTAATGGAGGTTTATCAGATCCATTTAAATTAGAGCGGGGCACAAGACAGGGGTGCCCCATTTCACCACTCCTTTTTGCCATATTTATTGAACCTTTGAGCCAATGGATTAGGCAAAACCATCTCATTAAAGGGATGGATATGGGGTCCGGAGAGCATAAATTAGCCCTCTTTGCCGATGATATATTGATATATATGTGCCAACCTACAAAGTCACTTCCTACACTATTTAACTTCCTTGAGGGGTATGAGGCCATATCTGGTTACAAACTGAACGTCTCAAAAACCCAAGTATTAACATTTAATTATGATCCACCTAGACAAATTAAAGATAAATATATTTTAAAATGGGATACAAAATCAATTAATTACTTAGGAGTAAATTTGTCTGGAGACCATTCAAAATTATTTGATTTAAATTATGGTCCCTTGAATAAAAAAATAAAATCTGATTTAGTATGTTGGAACCTTATTCCTTTGTACAGTCTAAGTTCCAAAGTTGATTCAGTAAGGATGATCATTCTACCAAAATTGTTATATCTATATCAGACACTTCCAGTAGAAATTTCGAATCAACAATTTACAGAATGGAATAAATTAATATCTAGATTTTTATGGCAGGGGAAAAAACCCAGAATAAGATTTAAGACATTACTATTAAGTAAAGAAAAAGTTAGGCCTCCCATGCTTACAACGATATTATTATGCGGCCATTAGTCTGCTGGAGTAGTCCAGTATATTCAGCAAGATGGATTGAAATAGAAAGAGGAATGATGGGAGAGTCTTCGTTATCTGCCCTTATTGCTGATAACAAACTAAGAAATAGAATGATTAAGGAAACAAACTCATGGATCAATTTATTATTTAAAATTTGGCATCAAGCAAAGAAAATGGGTGGTTTGGAAGATGCATCGAAAATATTAAGATGGTGTGCCTTTGATACTGATTTTGTCCCGAATAGAATAGATGATCGATTTCGAATTTGGACTAAGCTAGGAATTTCAAATTATTACACATTTTTCAACAAGGGCAAAATCCATAGCTTCGAATCGCTAAAGGGAAAATATGGGCTTAATCAAAGTGACTTCTATAGATATCTCCAAGTCAGGCACTATATTGAATGTAATATCAAACCAGAAATATTGAAATTCACTGAGATAGGGATAATAAAAGTGTTCTTATCAGTATGTAAGTCTCAATCATGTAATAAGATTATCTCAAAATTATATAATGGATTTCTCCAAAATGTACCCGAAAACACATTTTATGTTAGAGACAAATGGAAAATGGAAGGGAATTTTAATGTCTCAGATGAGGATTGGGAGAAAATTTGTAAAACACAATGGAAATCTACAAGCTCAGCCATGTGGAGAGAATTTTGTTGGAAGTTAATGCTGCTCAATGTGAAAGCTCGCAGGTGATGGAGATTTACCGCTGATTACAGAACCGGCTTTACTGACAAGATGCGCATTAAATATCGCATGCGATTTATCGTGCAGCCCTAATGCGTATGTAACATTTGAGAAATTTGTTTTCAAGATTGAGGGCATACATACTCTGTATATACTCTCCATAGTAACATTAAGGTGTATGTATGTTTTCATTTATTTATTTATTTTTATTTATTTTTTTTCTGAGAAATTATGTATGTCCTGATCTCTGTATGCATTTTCCCTCTGAAAAAATAAATAAATATAAAATGAAAAAAAAAAATGTTAAAAGTGCTATTTATTGCGCTAGAGGTTTTTTTTGCTTATGTCAACCGAGAAGGAAAGTTGCTTCAGAGGTGAAGTAAGACTTTACATTGAAAAATTACCAAAACAAACATTTTTCTTTGGATTATTGTGCAATTACGCATTGTTTTCAATAAGAGAAAGTAAATAGGATAAATATAAATAGGGTATATATACAGTATATATATAGACAGAGAGAGAGACAGATTATAGGTAGTTGCCAATACACTGTTTTTATTTTTTGTTTAGTTAAGTTGAAAATAACTCAAATAACTTGAAATAAAGTAAAACAACTTAAAAACTTTGAAAACTAAATAGATATATTAAAAAAAATGACTCAAACTTTTACTAAAATAAAAATGAAAACAGAACATACAGTGGTGTGAAAAAGTGTTGGCCCCCTTCCTTTCTTATTTTTTTGCATGTTTGTCACACTTTAATGTTTCAGATCATCAAACTGTATAAAAATAAAATCTAATTTAAAATATTAACAAAAACTATAATAGTATCTCAATGATAGTAAAAGTGCAAGCTCACATTCAGATCTGCCTCCATCCATTCAGCAACTGATGGACGGATCCAATTCCCCGTCCTGCATTTTTTATTTTTTGATCCGTTCCACTCAGATGAATGTCACAATATGGAATCTCTGTTGCGTTTTCCATTAAATCGTATTTATGTGTTTTAATTTCTTTAAATCTCTGTAAACTGGATATTTAACTGTTTTACAGGGTGAAGTTGGTGATCAGGGTTACCCAGGATCACAGGGACCCCCAGGGTCAAAGGTCAGAGGTCATTCTTCCTCTGGTTTTGACTCCAGAATATTAAAAAACCAATCATTATGATCCAAAAGCATTTTCAAGGTCCTTTTCCTCCATTTTGGTACTTAAATATGAGACATCAAGCAAACAATATTATTTTTAACCTATTAATTTTCTGAGTATTTTTATCTTCTGTTTTGCACTCTTTAGTCTCATAGGTTCAGTTTTATTTAATCACCTCAGCATATTTTTTGGATTTGATCATGTGCTTGATTTCACCATAGCCTCTGACCATTATTTAATCATTAGCAATGTAATAAGAATGATTTCATAGAGTAATGGGCTTCATATGGATCCGACTGCTCTGTTCAAGCATCTTCTGCTTCAGTATTACTCTCTGTGATCTGTTCTATATTACTTTAAACGCTCTGTATATGTTTGGCAGGGTGAGCAGGGAGAGCCAGGTCCTCAGGGTGAACGAGGAACCGATGGTCTGCCAGGCTTAAAGGTGAGCGCTGGGTGAAGCTCTTTCTGTTATGTGTGTGTGTGTGTGTATATATATATATATATAATGATTCCTACAAAGACAGGACTTACAGTAAATGGGTAACATCAATGTGCTTGACTGGTGTGGTTTGATTTGAGCTTTGTATTTCTCAGGGAGATAAAGGAGATGTTGGAGAACAAGGGCCCCAGGGCGAACCGGTGAGGAACGATGCATCATACGTTTATTAAAAGTGTGCTCATTTGATTTTTATGCTGCACTGACGGATAAGACTGTTGTCTCGGACTTTCATAATTTGAATGCAAGGTTTCCATGGTCATTTGCTCCCAGTTATTTTAGCTGTACAAAAACAGTCAGTTATGCTGCTTAATGCTGCAAACTATTTGTTAACTTATTATTTTAATTTACTATCATAATCATAAATATGCACTGGTTTGTAGCACAAATACTGCACTTTGTTGTTCTTCAAGTTATTGACTCATAGTGGCTAATGAATCAGAATTCTCCAATATTCAAAGAAAATAGCTAATGGTGCATTTGAGTCATGTCGGAAAGATCGTATTTATGAGTTGAATGCACGTGAACACCACCCCAAAGTCATAATTACAAGAGGGAAACTCAGAAGTTTCAGATAATGAAATGATTATTTTTTTTAAATGTATAATAAATCTAAGTTGCATTTAAAAAATAAATAAAAAATACTGTAGTATTGTACAATTATGATAGGATAAAAATTTAGTTTACAGCACCTTCATAAATTGAATAAAATCATAAAAAGGCATAAACCTACTGTATGCATATTATTCATCATTTTGTAGAAGCAGAGTTTAAGATCTTCATCACCAAAGTGACTTGAATGCACCTGATGCTGTAGTTACTACTTCCCAACTCATACTGTAAATACAAATTTCCCAGGAGGACTTGAATGCACCAATACTTCCATGTTGCAAATTGAACGAATTGAATCAGCAGTCCACAGGTTGTTACTGAGATAAAGTGAGTCATATTTGGCCTGTCATGTGACCTTATGTGGCATCTCTGCCCAATTGTGGGGACTTGCTCCATGTAGAATCAAATAGTTTTTACTGTGCCACTGAAATGAATGCACATAATTTGAAACATTTTTACCATTTTATTGAATTTACCTTTAAAAGCATAAATTCTGAAATTAACAATCTCATTCATATGTAATTAGAGAACAACTGCAACAAAAGTCCATTTTGTTAACAATGCCAAGATCTTCGGTTCGATTTTCAGGCAATTTGTGAACTGATCAAATGTATATTTTGATTGCAATGTATGTTGCTTTGGATAAAACAAAAGCAGAGAAACACCTCTTCACATCTGAGAATACTTACATTTGTGTGATCAGTTATGTAACAGTTGTTTTCATCACGGTAGGGCCACCCTGGTGAGAAAGGCACATCAGCTTCCGGTGACATCATTGACTTCAATGGCAAACTCTTAGATGCCTTTCAGGTGAGCTGTGATTTTATTGATGGTAATTGCTAGAAAAACTTCTTAACAACTGTTATTTTTGCCAATCGGTCATCTGGATTCATGCAAATTTGACGTTACTGGTTAGACTTCCTGTAATGCAATTATGTAAACCACAGATGACTATAAATTCATGGTCATATTAAAACCAAATGCCATTATATATTCAGAAATTTAAGTCAGACTTGATTTTTTTTTCTGGCAGGCCATCAAAACCATCAGTGTCTCGGTAACAGTACTGTAGCATGAGTTGCCATTTTTGGTTATTTTGGTTGAATATGCAGCCTGATTATCCTTAACAAATACTCACTGTGTGTGCGTGTGAATTTAAAACAATCCATTATTATTTTCAGCATGTAATGCTAATTCAAAATACATAATTCAAGATTAATTTTCAATAATAATTTTCAATAAGTCAATATAAAATAATTGTTGCTTATTTGTCAATGCAGATTCTTCAGTAACACTATACAAATAATGTTTATTATTATTATCATTATCAAAGCTGGTTGCATGCATGCAACATTATGTTATAAAACGGTTTGAAAGCCAAATATGGCTGACAAAATAAAATGTAATAATTGAAATAACTTTGCTTTAAAACATTTAAGGCTGTGCTTTATGTAATGTACCAAGACAAATTCATGAAATTAGATGCAATTAGTTGCAAATGTTGTTCTTGTTTTCAGAATGTGCATCTGGGTTGTTTAATGAATGGTTCTTGTGGTTACATTTATAATGTCTGTTTAAATGTTCTAGACGATGCCATTCTTTGAAATTCTGTGTTTTGTCACATTGCAATTGAGAAATAGGAGGACGAAAAAATTATCGTTTTGGACATTTGCAAGGCTTTGTGGTCATCTCTATCAACAGTATAATCAGTCTGAAATGTGTATCGAACCACAAACCGTGACAGCACATTGTACAGATACATTGAGTATGGTGACAAGGAAATGAAAAAATATCAGCCATAATTATGGTATGTTTTTGTCAAAAGAATAGCAATGTTTCCTTCAAAGAATGCCATAAGCATTGTTAAGCATCACTCAGGATGTTCCTTTCATACTCCACATGGTTTCACATGAAGAATTATATTGGAACAACAATTTCCTGTTTTATAGCAGTTGTAAAATGAGGTCTATCAGAGGTTTGTGGTTCTCAAAATGCAAAGTGGGTTTTACAAAAAGACAATTTTATAAGCTTTAATTATGTCTGTTCCGTTTGCTTACCAAACAGGGACCCCCTGGCCCTCCTGGACCCCCAGGACCACCCGGAAAAGAAGGTTCAAAGGTGAATTTCACAATCTTATCAAAATCTGTTAAACTCCTAATGAGTGGCTCAGTTAGTGTGTTGGTTCCATGATTATTGTATTTAAAGCCACACAAAGACTGCTAGAACGTGATTGTCAGAGACCTTCTAAATGATCTAATTTATAGTATCAGGAGAAATTTTAATTCTGAACTCCTGTATGTTTCATTCATCCAAACAGGGTGAACTTGGCTTGCCTGGGCCTGCTGGGGTTGATGGCGAAAAGGTGATAATTGGTTCACCCAGTTTAGAAGAATATCAGTTGTTTTATTTTATTTTATATAAATATACACAGCTTTGCAAGGACAAGCACCTATATAGAACATATATGAGCTACTCAGAGATTCATGCAAATGAGTTGCTTATCAATATTTGGATTGATTTGACCATCAGGGTGAAAGGGGAGACACTGGAGAGCCTGGTGAACCCGGAGAGAGGGGGGAAAAGGGAGAAATGGGCCTCTCTGGTCCCTCTGTAAGTATTCAAAGTGATAAATCTATTACATCTTCTCATTTATTTTCTATCATATTATCATTTATAATATTAATCAAATGTGTCATAGGGAATGGATGGGCAGAAAGGAGAGAAAGGAGACTCTATACTAGAGGACAATCTGGTCAGAACAATTGCACCCACATTTTCTGATTCATTTATTAATGTTCTAGTATTAAGAGTACAGTTATCTTTAAATGTGATTTTATGACTGTCTACAGGTTCAGATGATTTCACAGCCTGGACCTCCAGGTCCACCAGGACCACCTGGATACATGGTGAGGCACATTTTAGACATGCATGATATTATGCTTTCAGTTCATATGATGACATCTGATGGCTGATATGATGACTGATGACAATTTTACAAGCTTTTTCACATTCACTTATGTAACTGTACTTAACCTGACCATATGGTCTCCCTTGTTTTTTGCATTTATCTGCAAGATCTTGACTTTTAAGAGTGATATCATAACATCATTCAAAGATTGTGACAGTTATTATGTGTGTTTTAGGGTCATCATGGCTTGCCAGGCTCCAAAGTAGGTGTTATTTTATTCAGATTTTAAACAAAGTCTATTAATGTATGTATTCCTAAATTCCTAAATTTAGATCAAAGTATCAAAGTTGTTGTCTTGTCATGAAACACGTCATCATAAAGCTAACTTAAGTGCTTTAAACTCCCTAATAAATGTCTGGAGATATCCAGTAACTCGTACTCCATGCAGTGTATCAGTCTAACGCTGTACTGAATCTCTCATAGGGTGATCCAGGGGAGAGTATTAAAGGAGAGAAGGGAGAAACTGGTGCTGCAGGAATACAAGTGAGACCACATCTAATCCCATAATGCACTAGTCCAGGATTTAAAAACAAAAGCAATATTTACAAAGATGTAAGATTGGCCTACATGTTATGATTATGATGTTATCCATACTCATAACATCTTTATACATATTATTATGTTTTATAGGGCCTTCAGGGTCCTCAGGGGCCCCGGGGATCAACAGGATTAGTTGGTCTTCCCGGAATAATTATTAGAAATTTGTGTGCAGTGTTTGCTTACAGACAGTTGTAAAATTTAAACTGATAATTTTTTTAAACTACTTTAACACATGAATTTGTTAAAATTGCAATACAACTGAAAATTGACTCTGCTCTTACACCCATGTTTTGTTTTGTTTTTTTACTTTGAAGGGTTCCGATGGACTTCCAATAGCAGGTTGCTGGCACAAGGTCAGTAAAAAAATACATTTATGATACTTGAATATTCCATAACCATGTCTGTACAGTTCATGTGTGTGACTTTAACATTAACAATTGCCTATTTAAATTAATCGACTGCAGTGTGCATCAGTACACATGCCACATAGCTCTTTTATGTTGCATTTTTGGATTTGGCTTTGCTCATCACTAATATTGTGTGTTTGTTGTTCTTTTGCAGTGATGTGTAACCTGAGGCATGTCGTCTGTACATATTGATGTGATATATAATGCAATTTCATACAGCTTTTTCCACTTTTTAAATATATCTACATTTTATAAAGACAAGAGACTTCGATGTACATTCATCAGTGTTATTTTTTCATAAACCTTTTTTATCAGAAATTGTGGACCAAATAGTGGATGCTGCTTTTTTGGTATCCATTTGGGTTTTTGGATTTTTTTTATTTTTTATTCCTGGAGCATAAATGGACAGTATTGTTCACCATAAGATGCCTGTAATGTGCTCGAGGAATGTTGCATGGGCATGCTGGACCGACCCGCTCAACTAGTGCCACTATGAGATTTTTGCATCATATCCCCTTTTGTTTTTAAAGGAACAGGGAATGCTTCAGAAACTCAAGAGGAAACGTCTCTCCCAGCCTTGATGTTCTTCAAGAACCCGAGGAGGTTAAATTACTTTACGGTCCCTCATGTGACGCCATCTCAATAATACTGGCTAATATTGACGGCCCTCAATACGCAGGTCAAATGAGGGTGCAAACAGCCCTCACTATGGTCAATATTTTTCATGGAGGAACATAATTGAGCTCTTGGAGATGATGAGAGATCAGGGATTGGCCTCATGGATGCAGTTGCTCCATAGGACGGCAACAGCAGCCTGACATAAGAGGCTTTGGCATGGAGATGATACAGAACAGATCATTATTTTGAGAATATTAATGAACAGTAATTTATAATGATTTATTTCTTATGTGTTACTGTTTTATGCTTGGATTTTTGTAGTTTTTAACCCGCAAGCAAAACACAAAGCATCTGGAATTGACGGCCAAAAGACTAACTTTTGGATGGTGAGCATTTACTTATTAATGCATAAATAATTGACAATAAAATAATAAAATAAATACTACATCTGTTTTAAATCAGCGCAGCATAATAATGAGCGAGAATAGTGTGTTATATTGTACCTGTTTATTTTTTTTCTTTAATACTACTGCATCTACGTTTTATTGCTCACATTTGTTGTGATACTTTGTATGAGATACAGTATACGTTGACTCTGACTACTTGTCATTGTTTTTAACATCACAATCCTTGATACATATTCCATAGTATTGTTCATAGTAATTTATGATATATACTGATGTGCCTTTTGAGGATAGCCAAAACTGGGGGTGTTTTCGTAACCTCAGTTCAGCTATTACGAGGACTCAAGTTTAAGGCTGTTTTTTAATTTGACAAAGTATTGCTCTATTATCTTTCATAGCATGAAAGCAAAGAAAACATTAGAGATTCCATTTGATCAATCTCATTTTCTTTCTTTGGTTTTCCAAGATTTAACAGAGAGAAAAGACATCCAGAAGAGATTTTTTTTTTTTTTTTTACACATTTTAGCCTGTTCAGTGTACATTTCCATGGCTAGGATTTAAAAACAAAAGCAATATTTACAAAGATGTAAGATTGGCCTACATGTTATGATTATGATGTTATCCATACTCATAACATCTTTATACATATTATTATGTTTTATAGGGCCTTCAGGGTCCTCAGGGGCCCCGGGGATCAACAGGATTAGTTGGTCTTCCCGGCACAAAGGGTGAAAAGGTAAATCTAATCATAAATTCAACTAATCACTATTTTTAATGACCATTAGGGTTTAAGCAAATGTATTTGTGGTGTTTATTTCATTCTTTTTATCTATTATATTTTATTTCATTTTTTCTGTATTCTTTTTTTTTAACCACTCTGTGGTTTTTATGATTTATGAATGAATTTTGATTTGATTTGATAAATGTCAAATGTAATGCCTAAACCTAACTGTGAAGTAATATTAGACTGGAACTTTCCAGATAGGCCACACATAAAATGTAAATGTAGCTAAAATTATTTTTGTTTTCTTTATAGGGAAAACAAGGGGAACCTGGATTAGATGTAAGCATTTATTTATTTATTCATTCATTCATACATACATCACAATGTAATTTTTATTTTATTTTATTGTAGGGTTTTCCTGGCATTAAGGGAGACAGGGGTGATCGTGGAGAGAAAGGAGAGAAGGTACTGCGTCATATTTACCTCTGGCTATCAATGAAGCTTTCATACATGTTCAAAAAACATGACATTTATTTATTTACTGACTGTACATAGACCTTTACTTAAAATGATCTTGTTGATCCTCCTGTTCACAGGGAGATCGCGGTCCTGTTGGAAAGAGAGGGCTAAAGGGAAAGAAAGGCGAGCAGGGGCCGCCGGGTCTGGACCAGCCCTGTCCCGTGGTGCGTGTAATAGCTACTTTTCAGATGTTTATATGTGTTGATGCGTTACAGATTCATACTGCTGAAAATCTGGTGAAAAAACATACCGGGTAATTCTGTCAGGAACAACAAAGTGTGCCCATCTGGGAACACAGATATTTCACAGACATCTTTTTCCTTTTTCCACCTTTCCTCACCTTTCTTCTGTATGTTTCTATAGGCTGATGTTCTGTTTCAGTTTCTCTTTGATTGGTCTCTCTAGCGTGAGTGTGTGTGTATTGTTTGTTTTGAGTCATTATGGGAGTGTATATTGTATATGTGTGCCTTCGCTGACAGGGAGCTGATGGATGTAAAAAAGAGGCAGTGGAAATGGGGCAGCCGGCCCCTGAGGCCCCCTGCCCACTGGTACAGTATATCTGCCTGCTTCTCTCTGCTCTGTTTATACCTGCAGATTTCTAACACTTCCTGCTTTCACCTTTTAACTACACCTTTTAAACTATCCTATGTCTGCCATATACATACTGGTATATGAAATGTTTGGGGTCAGTGAGATTTATTTATTTGAAATAAATTAATACTTTTATTCAGCAAGAATGCATTGAGTTGATAAAAAGTAACTGCACAGAATACATCACATTTTTATTTCAAATAAATGCTGTTCTTTTGAACTTCATTCGTCAAAGAAGCATGAAACAAAGCTACTGTTTTCAACATTGATAGTGAGAAATATTTCTTGAGCACCATGTCAGCATATTAGAAGGATCATGTGACACTGAAGACTGGAGTAATGATGCTGAAAATTCAGCTTTGCATCACAGGAATAAATTATATTAAAATAATAATAATAATAATATAAAAAATATTATAAATAATAATTGACAATAGTACTGTTTTTACTTTATTTGTGATCAAATAAATGCAGCCTTGGTGAGCAAAAAACATCTTTCAAAAACATTATAAAATCTTACGACCCAAACATTTAAACCATAGTGTATATACAACACACATAATTAGAGATTATTTATTTTTATTCAACTGTTATAAAGCCCAAACTGATGTATAAAATATTAACAAAGTTTGACGAGAAACAGTGTAACTTAGTAAGCAAAGTCTCATTAATATTTTATTAGTGGTACTTCATATAACACAGCATTATTGTGATGAGTTTTGCAAGCATGTATGTAAAAATCTATGTGATTCTTTAGTGATTGAGTTTTTAGGTTGATGTCTACTTATTTTATATATATATATATATTTTCTTTCTTTGGTTTTCCAAGATTTAACAGAGAGAAAAGACATCCAGAAGAGATTTTTTTTTTTTTTTTTTACACATTTTAGCATGTTCAGTGTACATTTCCATGATGGTGTACCCCCTTTCAGGGATTTAAAACCATACTTCATAAGCTTTTCTGAAATATTTATTGTTAATACTCAAATAACTGGTGGCCAGATCATGTAAAAGTTCTTATATGCATAAAATATATGTTACAGATAATGCACTTGAATTTTGGTGTTAAATGGCTGGCAAAATGTTCCAATGTTACTATGTTGTGATTTACGATTGACCAATAGCATTATAGCATCATTTTAGAAACAAAACAGAATGAGAGGACATTTTTGGAACATTTTATTGTTTGACTTTCTTTACAGGTGTTTTTTTTTTTCTTTTTTTCAACACAAATAATGTTTGATTTTGAAGATATTGAAAGATGATTTTGAAGATATTTTGCTGCTGAAGTATTTGTATTTAATAGTTGAAATGGGGTAAGGAAAACAGCCTTACCGACTGCCTGACAGACATTACATGCATTAATTTGCTTTCAAAGATGTTTTATAAAATAGAAATTAAAGTTTGTTACTAGTAAACTGTCTTTCATTTGACCTTGGTCATGGTCAAAAAGTATGGTGTTTCAAAAGTTCTCCACAATCCATTGTAAACTTACATTTAGCTCAGACTGTTTCATGATCAAATCAATTCCTGATGAATGAAATTAAATCCTGCTCTTTTTCATCATTGCATGAATGTTCTGTTTCACTTGGAAGTACAGGTGCATCTCAATAAATTAGAATGTCATGGAAAAGTTCATTTATTTCAGTAATTCAACTCAAATTGTGAAACTCGTGTATAAAATAAATTCAATGTACACAGACTGAAGTAGTTTAAGTCTTTGGTTCTTTTAATTGTGATGATTTTGGCTCACATTTAACAAAAACCCACCAATTCACTATCTCAACAAATTAGAATACTTCATAAGACCAATAAAAAAACATTTTTTAGTGAATTGTTGGCCTTCTGGAAAGTATGTTCATTTACTGTACATGTACTCAATACATGGTAAGGGCTCCTTTTGCTTTAATTACTCCCTAAATTCGGCGTGGCATGGAGGTGATCAGTTTGTGGCACTGCTGAGGTGGTATGGAAGCATTGCGCAAGTAATGAGTAAAAGTGCAGTTTCTTGTTGACTTTAAATGCCAAGGTAATTAAACAGGTCATGACATAAGAAATCTGTTTGTTTGTTTTTTAGCTTTTGACATATAAAAGGTCTTTGTACCATTAAAACATCCTGCAAGTTTTATAGCTTATAGCTTAAATATCTTCCTCATTATAAATAAAGCATTTATTAATCAATCTCCTAAAACGCTTTGTTTAGATATTGCGGATCTGTGATGTCACGTGGACAAATATTTGCATATAATCATCTATAAGCCCCGCCCACGTGTGTCTAATCAGCTGACACCTGTCTACACCAGATGCCAAAAGCAAATCTAATTATAATCACTGGCGCTGTCTGTTGCTTATGGTATTCAGTTGCGCATTCATTTTCTGACGTACTCCACATGCTGCTGCTGACAATAGGACATCTTGTAGGCGGATTATATGTTTATTCGGAGCATTTGGCTAAAGATTGTTTTGTTAATGAGGACTGTGTAATGGAGAGTTCTTAAAGTCTTGTTGAAAGATAAAAGCAGCCAACTGAATGCGATCTAACAGCAGCTGCATCGAAAACCGTAAGTAAAGAGTCACAATGATTTGTTTGTGGTTTTATATGGATGGAATGTTTTTTAAAAAGCGTACTTGTATTTCTATAGTCTTTGCTTATGTGCTATAGCCAGGGGGCATTGATACTGTTAGCCAATCATAACAGTGATCATTTACTGTCAAGTCTTAAAGGGACCACCCCTCGAAAACAGATGATAATGGTCAAAATGCTGGTTGAAAATGTAATTAATCAATGACAAAAGTATTTGAAACAAAAAAAAATGCATTGCATTAACCGTGGTCATATTTAATGCATTGTATTTTCAGTGCTTGTATTTCTTGGGGTTGTCATTCAACATGGTTGTATATTTAAGCAGTGAATATTTAAACTGGGAAAAAAAAAAAAAAAATCACATTTTCATTCTTAAAAATTCAATAAATATTCACCTCACAAAATTACCATCTCCAAAACTGTCAGTCTTTTTAAAAATATGACGCAGATGGAGATTATGCATGAGTACCCTACTGCTAGTGCTGTTCCTGTAGTTCCCGGATGTTCAAAGTTGAATATTTTACCGAGTTAGAATCGAATTTGAACATTCTGGCGAATTTGAAATATTTCAAGCACTGTTAATGCAATGCATTTTTTTCTTCAATTATTGCAGTTCAACATACTTTGTTTAAAAAGTCTTTTCTCATTAATTTACTTCCAGAAGCATTTATAAACAATTAACATAACATTTTTTTTTTACATAAGTAAACCCCAGGGAACATATTGAAATAATCATAATAAATAAAATTACAAAAAAAAATCATGACATGATTAAACGGTTTCTAAAATAAATCAAATACAATCACAATTAAAATTATTTATTGTGCTTGACAGCGATGTTTTATTATAGGAATCAAATACCCAAACTGAGCAATATGAACAGGTAGTATGTGATGGTAATACAACACGCGACTGGTGTTAAACAATTTGGCCTGAGATGCAAAAGCCACTTCGGACTTACAAAATGTAACATACTAAAAACAGATTCAAGCACTACAGAAAACAAACTACAACATGAACAGAGTGGAATATTATAAAGCCAAAGCGTTTCCACTACAAATGTGCAAAACGGCAACAGTAAAATGATTCCAGCTTCAGAATGTACGTAAATAGTACTTTACTGTTGTTTAATAAACAAAAATACCACAAAACTATTAAAAAAAAAAAAAGACTTGTTAAATGTAAAAAAAATTAAATGAGTGTGAAACCCAGTGATAGAAATTAGGTGCGTTCAGCATGCTGATACAAACAATGCTGCTTATTGCACACGGGGAACCACACAACATAAAATACCACGTTAATGTCATCAATTAATAAAATAAATTAGTAACCTGAACTAAATAAGCAGTTCAGTTAAGTCACAAAAATGGCACTTAAACATGTTTCAACTATGTTGAAAGATGGATACCTGACTGCTTAGTCAAATCTGACTTTTAGATTGCATGTTTTACATTGGCAATAAACAGATGTGCGCAACAGTATGTTATTCTGTTGATGTGCTATTTAACTACAACACGTGCACTGATGAAATCCATCAATCTAATGCAAAATGCTGTTGAAACATGTTTACACAAGTATACACAAGCTTTCAAAATGATCCACAAAATTCAGATTTACTGTTAGCGGATGTACTTGTGAGTGCATCTCACACCTAAAAACACAAGCTTATTGATAATTATGCATATTTTGATATTTTCGATAGGTTTTTACTGTGGCAGATTTAAACCACAATAATCAAAAGCAATCACTTTGTCATAGCACACAGTAATAAAAAAAACAAAAAACAAAAAATTCAAAATGTTTTTAAAAAAAGTGGTCTTTTTGGGGTGGGGGGGGCATAAAAACAACGATCAATGAAGCTTGGCACTAATTTAAGAGATTCTACAGCTCTTATCTAATTTAAAGGGAAATTCTATTAAAGTTATATGGGGAAACAGGATAAGTTGGTGTGGTGTTACTCACAAGAGACCATAAAATAGCAAATGCCATTTTGTGCTATAATGTGTATATAAAAGGCGAGGAAGCTTAGGGGAGTTCAAGACTTGTGGAGTTCAGAAGCCGGAAGGAGTGAGAATGTTCATGTCTCGATGTCTCAGTCTGTGACAGGATGTTTTCTTTCCGTCCTCGCCGCTCATCTCGATCTTGGGAGATTTGAAATTGGCGGGATCTTCAACCGTGAGGCTTATTTGGGTTTTCATGCCATCTATTGTATTGGACTTTGGAACCCCAAAGTGCGATTGCAGCATGAATCCCCCTGTAGTCATGGAAACAGCAGGAAAAAATGTTTACATTAACACATTCCTGGTCTTACTGTGAATTTCCCAAAATGTATACAGCGCTTTTCACAATACACATGATGTTAATGTTTATATCATTTTAATTTCTTCATGCCTTTGAGTCACATTATAATTAGGCATCTTTAAAGGGGTCATATGATGCGATTTCAAGTTTTCCTTTCTCTTTGGAGTGTTACAAGCTGTTAGTGCATAGATAAGATCCCTGAAGTTGCAAAGACTAAAGTCTCAAAACCAAAAAGATATTAATTATCTTTAAAAAAAGCATCATATGACCCCTTTAAAACCTAAAATAATTTATCCGTATAACAGGTTCTTGCCAGGTGTGTTGGTTTCTGATCCTGGGTCAGTGGGGGATTTCTGCATGATGGGCCGCACCCCGAAGAGGCTCCATCGCTCTCCTCCCTGTCCACCTCCTTCATTACCTCCCATCGAAACGCTTGATGAAACTGCTGGACTTAAATGGAGTATTGGGGTGAGGTCTCTGGCTAAACCAGTGCCTGTCAGGGACAAAGATAAATTATCAGTATACTGCTTAATTATAATATTACTAACAATAATATATTGCATTGCAGTTTGTTCTATTGTATGTCACAAATCCAATTATGATTCTGAACACAATCTATAACTACAAAACGTGGCTGTGAACCAGTGTTTCCACCTGTGCCTGATGTTTAGGGGATGAGTGGAGGGACAAAGTGATGGACGGTGCTGATGTTGAAAGCTTGTCCTCTCTGAAATCCTCCTTTGGCATCTTCAACTCCTATAAATAGGCAAGAAAACAGCGGTTTTAATATGTAGCCAGTGCTGCGTCAGAAAAATGCAGGTCCCTCCCTTGGGAAATTTTTATCATGGTCTATTATCATAGTACTATAAATAATAGCAATACAGCAAAACACCATGACGCATGGCTATTCAACTCGCGCTAGTTCAACATAACAAAAATCTTAGATATCAGAAAAAAAGAGGTCTGAACTTAAAACGCTTTTTAACGGAAACTTTAACCGTAAACTATCACCACCCAGGAAAAAAAAAAAAAGAAAAAAAAAAAAGAAACAAAATAAATAGGTTAGACCTCAACTGATGTACTGCACTTGGAAAAAATATATATAATAATAAATAAGTGCTGTACTACTGGAGCTTCGAGGTCATAATACACCAGTCATAATGACAAATACCTAACCGTTCCCAACAGCTAATGTGCAACATTAAATAGCTGTTAATATAATGTCATATATTGATGTTAATCCAGCTCTCTTGACATTTAACAGCGATATACTGGATTTAATCCAGCTTCTTTAGTGGTTAAGTGGCTGCAATCCAAACACTAGAAGCTTCCGAGCGCAGACAGGCCGTTGTTTACAACATAGAACCTACCTTTTCCGCTCTATAGCTCGTTTTTTATCCGATCCAGCAGGGTCTTCCATTTGGTCCATGTTTATTCAATTAAATATTCGTTGGTGGTATGCTGATGAAGTCAGAAAACACTGAAAAAATCTTCGTTAAATTGGGTTTTTGAAAGCGAGCTCAAGGGTGTCCAGTCGAGAACAAGAACACGTAACGTTACTTGCAAAATGACGGACAGGAAGTTCAACGTTTCAAAATAAAAGTCCCCCGCATGCGTATGAGGGCGTTGACTTCCGACTAGGGTTGCCAACCGTTCCGTATAATACGGAATCGTCCCGTATTTAAGGCATCAAAGAAGCGTTCCGTAGCCGTCCAGAAAGGCTTTAAGACCAAGCGGAATCCTCTGCCGGCTGGTCGCCCCCGCTTCACAGCGAGCGGGACTCACTCTAACGGAGTTGGGGTTTTTAACGACCGCGTTTCGACTTCAGCAAATCAGTTTGAGCGAATGCACACAACGCGATTCCAACATCCAGCCACGCAAGAAAACGTGCATTTTACCTGAGGGAAGCCGTGATCAATAAGGAAAGTCGTATTTACATTTAAGTAACTTCCAGCGTATTCTTAACCTCGAATATCATTCTTAAAACACAAAATGACCAATGAAGTGTCAAGCACCCAAAGCAGTACATGTTCTATAAGTTCTCTTTAACTGAAAAATATGCATTTTCATATATACTGTAGTATGCCTACTGTATATTACACACGCATATCAGAAGACAGAAAGAGCTTTATTGCCAAGTATGTTTGCACATACAAGGAATTTGTTTTAGTGTCACAAGCTTCCAGTACTTAGAGACAACAACATACAGATAATAAAAATAACATGTGAATAAAACACATATATAGCCTATACACTGCCGGTCAAAAGTTTGGGATCAGTAAGATTTTTAAATTTTTTTTTTTAAAGAAGTTTATGCTCACCAAGTCTGCATTTATTTGATCAAAAATACAAGAAAAAAAAAAAAAAAAAAAAAAAAAAAAAAAATTTTTTTGCCTATTTTATTAAAGAAACTTTTAGAATACTTTTATTCAGCAAGGATGTGTTAAATGTATAAAAAGTGATAGTTAGAAAAGATTTCCATTTTGAATAAATTGTTCTTTTTAACTTTTTTATATATGGAACACAGGTTCCAAAAAAAACAATTTAAGCAGCACAACAGTTTCAACACTGATAATAAATCAGAATAAGAATGATTTATAAAAGGATCATGTGATACCGAGGACTGGAGTAATGATGCTGAAAATTCAGTGCTGCGTCACAAAAATAAATGATGTTTTAAAGTATAATAAGATAGGAAACCAATATTAGAAATTGCAATAATATTTAACAATTACTGTTTTTTTCTGTATTTGATCAAATAAATACAGCATTGATGAGCATAAGAGTGTGTATCCCTTATTCTGTCCCTTATTTTTCTATGAAAAACCACGATTGTCCCTTATTTTCCTTTTCTGAAGTTGGCAACCCTACTTCCGACACACGTTTGGGGTTTGGAAGTATAATTTGAGGCGTCAACAACTCTTTTTATATTTAGGTACGCATAGTCTGAGAATAACGAACAAAGTCAGAAGTCGAGGAGAAAAGCTGTGATGCACCTAGGTCGAAACACTAACTTTATAATAAAGTCTACATTACAGCAATATAAGCAGTAGTTCATTCGAACGTACAGCTCAGCATAAAGGCAGAAAATAGTAAATATTCCACAACGCCAAGCATTTACACCAGTTCTTATTTAACATCATAAGAATAAGAAAAATAAATAATAATATTAATTGATTAGATGGATTAAAGATTAAATTAAGATGAATCAAATGAAGATTAAAGATAAAATGAACATTTCTGACGTCACATGGAATGCACTGCATTACAGCATTTTGCATAGGACAACCTTTTTTTATTTTTTAATACAGAAACTAAAAATGTAGTTAATTTAAGCCAAATAAAATGGCAGTAGCCATTTTTCTTTACATCCGCAATACATAAACATTTTCATGATAAACATCAATAAAATAACATTCATGTAAACCCAATTTTAAGGCATCATTACATTTTAAAACTTAACAGTATGAATAAATAACAGTTTAACTACAACATGAAAAATCTGACAGAAAACCACATTGGTCATAGATCTCGAAAACATTATGAAAGGAGAAATTATAATGAATTGTCCAGAGATCTTTTTTCCCAAATGACTGACAACCAAAGAAATAATAATAATAATAATAATAATAATAATAATAATAATCTTAAGATACACATTTACAGGTTATTTAAACCTAAATATATTCCCTGGGTTAAAGGGATAGTGCACCCAAAAATGAAAATGTGATGTTTATCTGCTTACCCCCAGGGCATCCAAGATGTAGGTGACTGTTTCCTCAGTAGAACACATTTGATGATTTTTAAGTCCAACCGTTGGAGTCCATCAGTCTTATAATGCATGGCAATGGTAACAAAGCTGGTGTCCTCGTCGTGCTGCGGGGTTCGTGAAGGGAAGGGCAGTGGTCAGGAAGGAAGGAAGGAAGGGTCCAGGTAAGGGGCGGAGTCCGGCGGCCGCTCGCGCTCCCCTCTCCGGTCCGGGGCGCGAGTGGCGGCGGCTTCTATCAGCGGCTTCGTCCTTGTCTCTGCCCACGGCGCTTGAAGGGACTAGACGGCCCAGCATCCTT
>NW_015558644.1:501507-506325 GCF_001515605.1 Sinocyclocheilus anshuiensis
CACACCCATTAACGTAAACTACGCCAGAGCGCGTACACACCTCACGCACCGGAAGTCGTGCGCGTGCTCAAAGCAGTTGGACATAGTGGTGTATTAGAGGTAAAAAATTATATAAATTCTGTTCGGTTTCTTGCACAAACCGACCGTTTCGTGTGTTAGGACATCAATGTGTCGTCACGAGCCGCAGGGTTTAATTTGGATTTGTCTGTGCATGTTTTTTTTTTACACTCATAGACTTTGTTACCATTGCCATGCATTATAAGACTGATGGACTCCAACGGTTGGACTTAAAAATCATCAAATGTGTTCTACTGAGGAAACAAAGTCACCTACATCTTGGATGCCCTGGGGGTAAGCAGATAAACATCACATTTTCATTTTTGGGTGAACTATCCCTTTAATGTCTGTATTAAACAGAACATTTAATCAAGTGTTATCTAAAAATTTAGTTAGAGAATATTTGTTTCTCTCAAAAAGAATTCAAAAAGAAAGCACCATATGTAATTTGAACCCTTTCTTGTCCAGCATCATCGCAAACAACCTTCAAGACAGGTTTTTTTTTTTACTTTTTATACAGTACATACTATAAATACTATATGACTACACAGAATTCAACCTAAATAAGAACCCAGTGCTATACAAATCATATGAGTTTTTGAATTATTATTGCTATGACAACAATCTTCTTGATTATTTTTTAATTTATGTATTTATTTATTTTTTGGGATATTCCTTTCCAGAGCTGTTTCCTGAGTACAGCTTAACCATAGTACTAAACTAAACTGGACTGACAGTGCAAGTTAGTTCATGACTAGACAAATTTGCGCCCATTTTCCAGTTCATTCTATGTATATAATGTACTTACAATGTGTTACTACTGCGTGCAAAAATGTACATTTCATATTCTCGTTGCAAGATATTCATTCAGATGACCCATGCTCTTATTAGATTATAATGCCATACTTCATAGTTTTTTGTTTTTCTTTTCTCTGAGGTCTCTGTAATAAATAGACATAAAAAAGTAAATGTAACATATGGCACAGGAGTAGTAGAACTGCACCCCCTGAAAAAAAGTTGTTCTGTGTTCTAGTCAATAAGGCGGGCATCACTATGAGTGAGGCAGTTTGATTGGTCACTCTTAAGGACATCTTAAAGGTGCAGAGTTGATCGATATATCGCTCCATTGAGCTTCAATGCGACTCAGCTCTTTCCAGAAACTTCCCTTTGGAACCTAAAACACAATCTCATCAAGTATTACCAAATAATGATTAATAACAATAATTATTATTACTAACACTACGCTAGTGTTCCATGTCACAGCCTATGACTTCTCCCTTCTGATTACCTGACATTTTGGAAGGGCCCAGTAGGGGGCATCAGATTGGATTTCCCTTTCTGCAACATGGCTGGTGACACTGGCAGGCCATTCTTAGGCAGCATCTGGAAGAAACACAACAAATATTCTAGAATGTGCAGTCATAGTTAATTTTTGTTATTATGTTATTTTATTATTATTACAGTTAATTTATTATGTGACGAATGTGAAGTATTTGGTCACACGATGTTCTGGTAAGTGCATAGCATGTTAAGAATCCAATATGTCAGGCCCACAAGGATAGACTGTACAATGGAAAGGTGTGGGAAGTTAAGCCCTGCATATCTCCAGATGCTTTTAGGTGGATGGTCGTTTAGCAGAAGATATGTTGGTACTGTCAGGGTTGACTGACTCAAAGACTTGAAAGAACATTTAGCCAATTAAATTACCTGCTTGACACACCAAAAATGTAAGAAAATCCACTACAATTGTGCAGTTAGACTAATTGTTAAGAAGTATTGCATTACATGACTGATCTAGAAGTGCATTTGCTCAGGAGGACACATCACAAGAGGAGGACACTCACCTCCGCACCCTGGGAGGGTTTGGTTATGGGACAGGGTGGACGGGGTCTGTAGGGTGGTAGCGGTCTTGGTTTGGGAGGTGCTGATGGAGACTGCTGGGATGGCTCTGAATGTTGTAAACTCTGCTTGTGTGCAGCGTAGGCTGGGATTGGAGGTGGCTTGACAGTGGGTCGAACGACAGAATGTCTGGATCTGGGTGGACCTGTAGGACTCGCTCGAGGACTAGCCTGAAGAATGCAAATATATCAATATGAATAATTAATTTTATCATAACAATGAAAACATTTCACAAGGATTCTTGGGATGGTGGAATGCGGGTAATTTTCAGTGACAATGGCTGCGCCAATTCAAATGTATTTTCCACACTGTCATTTTGTAAGTAATCAATATTCAGTATTTCTACATCAGTTGCTATAGTAATGAATGAATGCCAAGAGACATAAGAGTGGCTGTCATTGTGGAAACCAGGAGAAGCGATTACCCCCGCCCCCCTTTGCTTGCTGTCGGAAAAAAAGCCAATGATGCACGAAACTGTGCTTTTGGATGGATATACTGCGAACCCACACTGACAACAAAACAACTTCACACCTGTTCATCAGCATGTGGTTTCTTTGGCCGGAACACTGGGTTGGCGTGACCTGTTGTGTGACTTTTAGTCTCAGGGGTGTCTGGAACACTGACAAGAAGAGAAATAACACATTTTCTAATGCAAGTAGTGCCAAATACATGAAGATCACTGCATGTACGTGTTTGCATTTCACAGTTGAGAATTTAGACGATTACTTGATGCATATTTGGGTAGCAGGAAGGGTGGGGCTTTTGGTGGGAAGGAGCTTTTGTTTGCAGCGGCACCAACCGACAGCCAATCCCAGAAGGAAAAACAGGATCAGGAGAACCAGGACAAGATAAAGATTGCCTGCACAAGATAAGACAAAAACAAAATGGGCAAATTTAAGATAACATTCAATGAAATACTAATTTTTATTAAGTGTCTGTTGACGTACTGTGTGCGATCACAGGTCCACTGTCCAAACTTCCTCCTGAACCCAACGTCTCACAAAACGGTGGCGCCCAACCCGAGTTACAATGACAGTTGTGGTTATTATTACAAAGCTGACGGCAAACACAGACAAACAATTTTTTTGAAAAACAATTTAAAGTAATAGATCACTCAAAAATGAAAACCTACTAAAAAAAGAACAGACTAAAATCAAAGTTATTCTCTGAACAATATCGACAATTAGATTAGACTTATTACATCAGCTCTGATGTGGCTACAGCAGAGGGAAAGACTCAGTAAATAATGATTTAAAAGTGTCATCTATTTTTCATAAAAACAGTGTATTGCTTCAGTAGACTTTGAATATAGCACACAAAATGAAGGGACTACAGTACTTTTTTTTTTTTTTGCTTATTTCATGGTGTTTTTTTTTATTTTTTGTTCTTTTAGGACCTTGACAGACACTGGGGGAAAAAAAGCTGCTTAAGTCTTCAAACATATTTCTTTAAAAGATCATACAGTTTCAGACCAACGTGAGAGTGAGTAAATGACACATTTTCCTTAAACTGTTCCCACAATATATTCTGTACTGTAAAACACGCTGCCTGAGTGTTCAGTGGAACTGATTACACTACTGAAGTCTGCTGTAAGTTTAGCACATCCAAAAATACTCCCCCCACATTTGAATCATAAACTCTTAATCATAACTCATCGCTTGAATTAGTGATATAGGTAGACACAACCCACACTTGAATCAGACATATTTATACTCACTCAGCTCTACGCAGAAATAAGCAATATGGACTTACGCCGTGGCCATGACATTTGGAACTGCATTCATCGGCTTGCAGGAAGGACGCATTGCGACATTCCCCTTCAAAACAGATCTGTTCGGATAGGAAATGAAGCAAAAGTTAATCAATCTTTTGTTATTAGATCCATTCAGTCTATCAGTACCTACCGCATTCTCCCCACATTTGGTCCCAGTCTGAACCAGGCCCGGGTCTAGGGTGTCACTCTGGTCCTCATTACCTTGACCGCGCTGGTGCATATGTGTCCCTCTACACAGGATCTTCTGTTGACCATTCCGGATGTTGGTGTCTATGGCGACGGCGTTGGATTCTAAAGGCTTGCTGGCAGCGCTCATGCACTGAATCTTCCCACATTTAACATTCCTAAACGAAGAACCAACAGCACATCGGCCCAAATGATGATGACATACACTACTGGTCAAAAATTTGGAATAATTAAGATTTATTGATGTTTTTCAAAGAAATCTCTAATGCTCACCAAGGCTGCATTTATTGAATCAAAAATAGATTTAAAAACAGTAATATTGTGAAATATTATTACAATTTAAATTTAAAGAAATCATTTGCTGATTTGGTGCTCAAACATTAAAGGGGTCATATGATGTGATTTCTATTTTTCCTTTTCTTTAGTGTGTTATGTAGCTATTTGTGCATGTATAAGATCTGCAGAGTTACAAAGCTCAGGCTCCCACAAAAGGATTTATTCTATCTAAAAGAGAAGGCTGATCCAGACCGGGCTAAAACGCCTCATTCAAACACGCCCCCACATGTCTTCGTCACGATGTGGAACTATTTGCGTAATGCCGCCCAAATGTTCATGCAAAGAAAGAAGGCTTGGTTTCAGGAACGCAGTAGTGTTGATGCAGCCATGTCAGGGAGACGCTGTGTGTTTCTGTGCGAAAGCAAAAGCACTTTATTCGGCCTTCCGGAAGTAGATGCAATGAGGAATCATTGGTTAAGATTTATTTGCAACAGAACAGCACAACCCAGATGTTTGAATTTGTGCAACACATTTTATGGACAACAGTTTTTTTAACCTAGAAGAGTACAAGGCTGGCTGTGCACAAAGGCTATTTCTAAAAAAAAATGGGTCAATTCCGACTTTGC
>NW_015558644.1:506906-523691 GCF_001515605.1 Sinocyclocheilus anshuiensis
AGAATGCTGATCCAGACTGGGCTAAAACACCTCGATCAAACACGCCCCCACATGTCTACGTCAGTATGTGGAAATATTTGCATAATGCCGCCCAAATGTACACACAAAAAAGAAGGCATGGCTTCAGTAACCGCAGTAGTGTTGTGGCAGCCATGTCAGGGAGACGCTGTGTGTTTCTTTGAGAAAGCAAAAGCACTTTATTTGGCCTTCCGGAAGTAGATGCAATTAGGAATCATTGGTTAAGATTTATTTGCAACAGAACAGCACAACCCAGATGTTTGAATTTGTGCAAGGCATTTTATGGACGACTGTTTTGTGAACCTGAGTAGCCTACAAGGCTGGCTGTGATGGGTCAGTTCTGACTTTGCTATGACAATCTGGCGCATATTCTGAATCAGCTACTGTAAGTATGTTTTCTTAACTTAATGCGCGCGTGAGAGAGAGACAGAGATCGGTCACATCACAGTGGAGTCAGCTTTCTTAATCGCGGCTTGTGTACTGCAAATACATACGAGCATCATCACTGTGTCTGTCACGCGACTCTGTTCCCCTTTCGGGCTTGAACTGATGGCAAAACTAAGGACATTATTTACTGTCTTTACATTTATGTTGAAAGCTGAAGCTTGCGATTATGGAAAGGGGCGTTACATTTCTGACGTGTGCTTGTGGTGTTCGGCCAATCACAATGCACTGGGTCAGCTGGCCAATCAGAGCAGACTGCTTGTCGGAAGGAGGGGCTTTGTAGAAAACGACGCGTTTGAGAGAGGCGGTGCATATAGGACCTACAATAATGTACAGTAATTGAAAAATAATGTGTTTTTTGAACATTAAAGCATGTCAACATATTCTGTTACACCAAATACACAAAATAATGATCTTTAAAATAGCATCATATGACACCTTTAATAATAGTTCTTCTTATCAATGTTGAATACAGCTTTTGTTGCCTAATATTTTTTTCAGGATTTTTTGATAAATAGAATGTTTACAAGAACAGCATTTAATGTGTCCTTAATTTCTTTCTTTTAAAAAAAAAATGCATATCAATTTCTTTTTCTTTCTTTTAAAAAATCTTTCTTACCCCAAACGTATGAATGGTATTGTATCACCGTTTCCACAAAAATATTAAGCAGCAAAAACTTCCAAATATTTTCAACAATGACACTAATAAGAAATGTTTCATGATATCTGAACGATCATGTGACACTGAAGACTGGAGTAATGATGCTGAAAATTCAGCTTTGCATCACAGGAATACATTACATTTTAAAATATATTACAATCGAAAAGAGTTTTTTGAAATTATATTAATATTTCAAAAATTACTATTTTAATGCAATTTCGATCAGATAAATGCAGCCCTAGCGAGAAAAAGAGACTTCTTTCAAGAACATTAAAAAAATCTTAATTATTCCAAACTTTTGACCGGTAGTGCTACTGTAATTAAATGCAACTCACCTTTCAGTGCATTTCCTGTATGTACCCATGAAACTGCCACAGTTTCCATAGGGATCACCTGCTTTATTTACCTCAGTAAAGCAAAGATCAGGAGCAGGACGGGCATCTAAGACATAGAGACAGAAAATTAGCTTTACAGCAGAAATAGAACAGAAGAGACACACATACAGGTGCATCTCAATAAATTAGAATGTCGTGGAAAAGTTCATTTATTTCAATAATTCAACTCAAATTGTGAAACTCGTGTATTAAATAAATTCAATGTACACAGACTTAAGTCTTTGGTTCTTTTAATTGTGATGATTTTGGCTCACATTTAACAAAAACCCACCAATTCACTATCTCAACAAATTAGAATACTTCATAATGAACTTTTCCACAACATTCTAATTTATTGAGATGCACCTGTACTCACGTCTCAAGTTAATGGTTGTGCGTAAGTTATATTATGTAGTATAACTCAGCTGGACTCAAAGGCTTTCTCTGATGAGCAGATGGCCTCACATTCAGATACTAAGATCACAGCCAAGCACAGTATCTGCCTTACAGTAAACTACAGTACACTGCCACTGGAAAATTAAATAATGTAATTTATTCCTGTGATGACAAAGCTGAATCTTCAGCATCATTACTCCACCATTACATCATTACTCTTCAGTGTCACATGATCCTTCAGAAATCATTTACTGTTCAAAAAACATTTATTTTCATCAATGTTGTGCTGCTATTTTTGTAGAAACCATGACTCACAGAGTATTGGGTGCTTGATTTTATGGTGTTACTTTTAAACTGTGGGACTTTTAGCAGACTTTAGCAGAAACAAGACCTTTGCCCCAGAGAGAGAGGCACTGCTGCTCCAGCGTCAGACAAATTCCTGTGTAACAGTAGGCACTGCCACCCGCGCAACTGCTGCCATCCACCAAGTAAAAGTTAGCAGGACAGGACTCTGATTTCCCATCACAGTACTCAGGCAGGTCACAGGAGCCTGAAGGTGGACGGCACATCACTCCTGGACTCTTCAGCTAGTTAAGAGTGTGAGAAAACAAACTGATCAGACTGTATACATTTACAATGCAACGCGTTTTTCTTAAAATAGAGCCAGAGAAATACACTTTCAGCACATTTTCAGACATTTGAGAGCAAAAATACCCTAAAAAGCCTGTCTACATTTTAAATAATAATAATATTATTATTATAACAATTTAATTGCAAAACATTTAGCAGATTTCACATCCTGAGAAATAAATGCTTTGTTGTATAAGTTGACATAATAATTAAGGATAAAATAATTACTTACAAATACTATAAATTATTAATATATTATTTTTCTTTTCATTTGAAGTCACCAAAGCTTTTTAGAAAATCCCTTATTTGTTAGTTTGTTTGTTTGCTTATTTATTTACTTAAACTCACCACAAAACCAAGTGTATGTTATTTATTTTTACGCACCGTTTAAAGCAACACTTAAAAATTACATTCAAAAATCATTTTCTGTTTATTTGTTTGTTTGTTTATTCATTCGTTCATACCATTTAAAGTCACCAAAACTTTAAATTCACACTAAAAATCCTTTTTGTTTGTTTGTTTGCTTGCTTATTTACTTATTTAATTATATTCAACACTTTAAAGGGGACATCGGATGCCCATTTTCCACAAGTTGGTATGATTCTTTAGGGTCTTCATGAAATGTCTGTAACATACTTTGTTTAAAATTCCTCAATGGTCATGTAAAACAACACCCTTTTTACCGGGTCAGAAACAGCTCTGTTTACAGCGACTAGTTTCTGTGCATGTGTCTTTAAATGATAATGAGCTACTGCTCACCCCGCCCCTCTCTTGTGTATTCAGTGACGCGTTACCATTAAAAATCAAACTAATCCACTGCGTCTTCAGTGTCTCTGATGTCGGGACAAAATAAAGACTCTTATGTTTACTTTTCTTAAGGTTTTTTGGGGATTAAAAAAAAGGAGTGAATGGAGTTTTATCACTGTAGGGTGGTTGTGTCCACACTTATATGCAAACACCATGTAAAAGTGAATTTTGCATCCGATGTCCCCTTTAAAAATCACATTCAGAAATTCGCACTGAAGTCTTTAATTTTCATTTCATTACTCAGTTTTTCTGATGCTGCACCACAGGAAAGGGTATAGAGAGAGAGCGTGAGATGAGTCTGGCAGGGATTCACCTTGCACTCATGACAGCAAACTCCATGTGCGCACTCGGCTCCGATCTTCAGTGTGCAGTTGTTGGCATTACAACAGGGACTTGAGCACTCCTTTTTTAGTAAAGGAAACAGAATCGGAAAATGTGAGAGTGAAAGATCAATCAAAATCACAACGTGGGAGTAAATGAGACGGGAAGCAATGAAACTCTCTCCTGACCTCCACTTCCCCACAATCACACTCTTCTCCTTCCTCCAGGTATCCGTTTCCACAGCGCTGGCCCCCGTACATGACCCTGGTGTTGGGAGGGTTGAACAAACACTTCCCCCCGCCAGAGCTCAGGTAGCGCTTCAGCTCTTTCTGATTGCAGGGGTTGAAGACACGAGGGAACGGATCCCTGAAGAACATTGACTTTTATGCCGAGTTGATTTTAAAGTGACGGTTCACCAAAAATGGAAAATCTGTCATCATTTACTAAAGTTATGCAGGCTTGAAATTATATAGCATCTTTTTCTTTGGTTCTCACCCTGTGGCAGCAGCCATAATGCAGCCTCCATCCTCAGGCTGAGCGAGACAGCAGCCTGGACTATCGTGGCTCATACCAAAGTTATGCCCCATCTCATGAGCCATGGTGGCAGCGACACCCACAGCACTGTTAGAGTGGTCCTACAGAGAGAGAGGCAGACGAAACAAAAACTGCGTGCACACGGCTATAAAAACTCAATGGAATAATGCTGGAGGTAAATTTACCGAATTGACTCCACCAGACTGGTATTCAGAACACATGGCTTTAAGGGGAGCCAGACCAATGATGGTGCCCTGAAACGACACACCCCTACAAACACAACAAAAACAACTGGTGAAATTCCAATAAAACGACGGAGGAACCAAATGCACTGCCTAGCTGAACAGATATAATCATTTAAAAGGATAGTTCACCCAAAAATGAAAATTGTGTCATTTACTCACTCACATTTCCTTCCAAACCCATGTGGAACACAAAGGGAGAGGAAACACCATTAAATATCTATTTATCACACAACTCTATCATATTGCTTTAGGAGATTTGGATTATAGAGCATTATGGACTACTTGTATGTCCTTTTTGCAACTTCCGTGCTTTTAAAACTTCTCCTTTTGGGTTCTGCAGAATAAAACGTAACAGTGCGGTCCCTTTACGTTGTTCAGCGAATTTTAGTCTGCAATATCCAGTCATTTCTATAGGAATCCAAGTGATTCCTATTCTCAAGTTGTGAGGGCAAAAGATTTCCACACACAGATTTCGAAGTTTTTACTTCTGAATTCACCGGTTTGACCAACAGAAAGCTTCATGTATTGCTACACTTCACAATGGACGGTGGACTGTACAATTTTGCCAAATTTCATTCAGTTTTGGAACATCATGAGAGTACATAAATGATGACAGAATTTTAAAAATCCCCTTTTAAAACAAGATCATTATCAGTGATCGTTATTATCTGATGATATGTTAGTGAGGTGGGAGGAGCTACAGTGAGACTGACGTTACTAGCTGAGCGTTGTCATTGGGCAGCTGTTTCCTCCTCCAGGCCAGAAATGCACCCAGGGTGCTGTAGGGGTTGTTGGTCACAGTGATCTTGTCTTGATCATTCCAGATCTCCAACCGGATCAGAGCCACACGGATGTTTAGTGATTTGTAATACTGGGAACATCAAATAATATATTTGAGTCCAGAAGCACGTAAATGATAAAAAGTGTGTTTAATAGTACGATTCACAGCATTCTCACCTTATCCACAAAGTTAGCTGCTTCAAGCAGCTTTGTTTTGGTTCTTTCAAGGTCCCGACCGTGCTTCACAAACTGAAAAAGAGAACCTATTAGGATGCATCTTTGACCTTAGATGGCTGAAATTAACTTTGTGTCATATAGGCGGTGATTACAGATGACTCTATCAGAGCAGAGGTCAGCTATTCTGAGTCATGGCAGGAAACGTCTCAGGTTACTTGTGTAACCATGGTTCCCTGAGTAGGGAACGAGACACTAAAAATGTTTTCTGGATGCAGTTAAATGAATACATTTTGATTTCAATTGTTGGATATAGAAGGTCAAGACCTCTGTGTTGACAGGCCAAATGTATCATTAAAAATGGTATACAGACATTTATTGTTTCTATAACTATCTAGTTTTTATGCTAGGTTAATTTTATGTCACATAAGTTTATCAAAACAAACAAAAAAAATGTATGCTTTAAAAATGCCACGGGGCACCAAAATGCACCATGTTCATGACAAATGCTGTTGGAACTCTTTGATGGTGAAGCAAACATTAAGATAAAACATAGACTGATCCGAGAGGATCCCTATTTTGTATTTGGTTCAAGGGTTCTTGTACAGGAATCCCATGTTACCCATGATCTCACCCTATTGGTCTGCTGAGGCTTTGCCATGACATCAATCAGCTCTTGAAGGCTTTCCGGGTGATACCCGTCTCCATGGTAGTGTCCACAGGTGCCCACTGGCAGTTTCAGGCTCCGAGCGTTGAATACGGCATGTCACCCCTAGAGGACGCAGTTCGAAGTTCCCATGAAAGGGAACAAGCCTTATCTGCAGAGGTACAGTGGAGTGAGTCAACAAACAGACAAGATCTGAAGCTCCAGAGCTGTCAGGTAACTGTCATTGTCATTTACCAGACACTTTTATCCAAAGCAACCACCCGGCTTACAATTGTGATGATTTATGTGATAAGTATGTTCTACAAAAAAATGCTGATTAAAACCCAAGAACAAACTGTCTGAATGCTTTAATCACAGAAATAAATACTGAGATTATTATTAGCATAGCAATGTTTGCTAAAGAGCCATTTGATTAGGGCCAATAAACAACCACCTAGTAACCTAAATCACCTTTTTTTGAAAGAAGCCTCTTATGCTAACCAAGCAGTTTGAAACAGTTTACTGATAGAACAATTTAAACATGGTGTTTCTGTATTTTTATGTGTCCGTTTGAGTAAATCTACATTAAGGCAAATAAGACAAGAATTACTCTCATCTCTCGAAGCTCCCCAAGAAACCCCTGCTTTTCAGCAGATACCTGAAGTTAAATGATTTTACCTCTGCATGGTCAGCCACCACCATGAGCTCCACATATTTCATGCTACTGCTGACATCCCTTCTTTCCTGTAGGAAGAGATAAGATATGGCTGAGCATAGGCTAATTTGATATACTACAGAAGAAGTGCTGAGTCACTGCCTCAAAAAAGTTTATGAATTTAAATACTGTGAGACACGACTAATTGGGACTGGGGACATCCTGTGTCTTCGGATAGGGACAGACACTCCTGTATGCCAACGCAAGAACAATGTGTCCTTGATTTAGTACCACTTTAGTCAGCTCTTCACATTTATTTAAATAACAAGTTTATTATCTGGTACTTTCCATGAATACAAAATAGGGCCTGAACTCCCCCACCTTTTTTTTTTTTTTTTAAACAAATCAAAAGTGAAAGAAGGTGCTTAACCAGGAAATGTCTACTGTCAACTTTAGGAGGTTAAACTAAGTATTATAATATTTTATATTGATTTCCTATACATTTTTGCAACACTGTAAACAAAATGTGAGTAAATACAATTCAAAACCTGATTTTTGCAATTTTCTAGCAAAAAAACATTAAACGAAAATTACCTGGCCAAAATATTTTTCAAATATATGCTAATGTAAATAGCGTAGCTAATAGAAATTTATTTTTTAAATTAACAATCGTATTTCATTTTTGGCAACAACAAAAAAATACATACACACATATATATATATATATGGCCAAATATATGAGGAAATAAGTAACTAAAACATCTCTGAAACTTATTGCAAATGTAATTTAAAGTCTATTTTATAGTCTGTTTTTGAAATATACAGTGGGTACGGAAAGTATTCAGACCCCCTTCAATTTTTCACTCTTTGTTATATTGCAGCCATTTGCTAAAATCATTTAAGTTAATTTTTTTTCGGGTGATTCCCGTCTCCATGGTAGTGTCCACAGGTGCCCACTGGCAGTTTCAGGCTCCGAGCGTTGAATACGGCATGTCCCTGAGAGTGTGTTTGGTTAGCTAGGGGTGCGATCATGTAGCTCACACTGTTATTGACTGTTATCATGCCCCTGGGGATCGAGAAGACAATATGCCAATCACAAAGATGTTTAAACTTTGAGATTCACTGATGAAGGGGAAAATGAGAGTCATGGATATTTAAACAGGCCGACAGGATGGAAAGCTCTCAGCTGGGTTTTGCGCAGGAAGCAGAGTAGCTCCACCACAGATAAAAATTATCTTTATACCGGATGGGAGGGTGAAGAAAGAAAGGGAATAAAACTGAATTGATAGCCAACTTGTGTTTATGCTGAACTAGGTTATTTAAGCAAAAACAGATTTCCTTGCTTCCTGGATATCACAGTTTTCCCCAAACATAAGTGTATTTACACACACAATGCTTCACAGATGTGCAGTGACGACCAACTATCAATAAAAATGCTTCCACTGCAGAAATGCAAAATAATAAGGCACAAAAAGAAGCCAAAACCAAATAAGATTAAGATTTATGCGAACACTACTTGTCTATAAATGTTGCTTCTTTCTGTAGAAACGAGTGTCCTACAAAGTTGCAGAACGCTTAATGATGTTAACCAGATTTTTGAATGTCAACTACAAACATGCTTGCATGTTGACATGTCTATGATACATAAAACACTAGAAAAAAAGCTTTCATTGTTCTCATTCAGTGGAATCATACACCACAGTTGTGAAAATCAAGAAGTGTGTGTGTATACACTATAAACTGCTTTTCACTTTTCATCCTGGGCTAATAAACTAGAACCTTTGCACAACGAAAACATGTCATGCTGCAAAGTCATGTCAATAAAGCTGAAGTTTTTAAGAGTCTGACAGTTTTGGAAATAGAACTAAAATGGTTTTGTGAAAGTCCCAAATACTAACCAGGACACGGTTCTGCATGATAATGCTTCACTATAAAATGTAAATCTAATAAACAAAAGAATATAAAATTGGAATAAAATAAAATGCAATAAATATAAGAAATAAAAATAAAATAAATAAGAAATAAATGTTTTGTATTTTTAGGACACTTCTTTTGAAGAGTATCATGTATAAATCAGAAAATGAAGCTATAGCTCACAGTATGAGTTATCATCATTTTTAAATGTGGAATGTGTGACTTCTGAACCACTAGTGGCACCAAGAGGAATTGCAAAAATAATTTTAAAAATATTTAAAAAATGACTTCTCAAACTCCCCACATATGCCATTGCAACCCTTTTGTCACTCTAAAATATTACTTTGATCTATTGAACATGCAATATAAAAAAAAAAAAGAAAATTTCACATAATACGCATGTATAGTATGCAGATCTCATGTAGTCCTTACCTGAGTCCAGCACAGGTGCTGATGACCACACCTGACCCCTGGATCCCTTTGACTGACCCATGATAATAACAGTGATCCTGAAACCAAAACAACTTAATATAAAATCAGAGGAAAGGAGGAAACTTGTTCTGAATTTTAAAAAAAGTAATGATGCATAATGGATTTCTTATTGCTTTATCTAATCTAGAATTACTTTCACAACATTAACATCACACATACTGAATCATTTTAAACACTGATAAAGGTGAAGCAAAACAAATTACTTTTGTATTTTAGAGCCTATTAGTTTACTGCAACAACACAGTTTATCATAAGATTACCATGACAATATGAGTTATTCATGTGTAATTTACAAGTAAATGATTGTGGAACGGCTCCTGCACTCACCCTGTTGGAAGGCCTGGAAAACTGACGGCCTCCATTCGGATTGTACCATATCTCCTGATATTCAGAGGAAAACAGCTCCCTTACACAAGAACATGCAAAAAAAGACAAAATCATTCCGTTATACATTTAACCAGCGCACAGCTGTATAACTAGACAACTTCCATCACGTCCATAAAGGAATGACATAAACACTTCCAACTTGTTTCCATTCCTTCTCTGGAGTCACACATGAATTAGGATTTGCTCCTCATCAGATGTAGGTTATGTAGAAACCGAGAGGATTTCAACACAGAAAATGGCTGACAGTGTAAAGTCTCTTTCCTTTAATGGCATTGAGCTCATTAAAAATTCATCTAAAGTGGCTGAATGCTTTGAGAATCACAGATACTCAGTAAGTGGGTTTACAGTCTGATAGACAGTCTGTTCATTGTGCTTATATACTTTTATTTCTCCTCAAAGGTTGAAACAGGACCACTAAGTGCTAAACTGACCCTAAATATTTAATTTCCTCTAACAAGTCTAACAAACGATTTTCACAATGACTGGAAATAACACTCAGACATTGTCTTATCAATATATACTATATACTTTGAAGACACGGTACTGTGTATACTTTAAGAAAAGAAATGAAGCATTATGAACACCTGCAACAAAATGGGAACTGAAACAGTGTTCCACTAAAAGTATAATTGATGAGACAATTTGAGTCTAATTGAGTGTCTAAACCTAACCGCACATTGTGGTCTCATTCCGTCTCCCTCTCTCTTTTACACACGCAAACACATACATCTCAAGTGTCTGTCCCTCTTTGTTTAAATTAGTTGGCCCAACAACACTTGCTGGACACAGTCCAGACCTACTGGACCGCAACCTCCATCACCCCCACGCAGGAACACCCACCAGGCAGCACAAGTCTGCACTGGCCCTGCAGGACCCTGGATCTCTGCCAGGGAGAAAAAGTGCCATGGACATGAGTGCAAAGAGGCCCTCAGAGACATACCGGTCATACACCCTTCTGATATACATTGGGTCTTTAAAATAAATACATGTTACAAGTAGAAATACTATCACACAGGGTCCTTTAAGGTCGTATAACCGTATGTCACAGCATCAACATACATTTTAACAGTTTAAATCCCTTAATGCTAATATGAAGTCAATTCTGGATAGAAGCTAATATGTCAGTAGTACTGATTTGAACATTGTATTTCTTGGGTTTTTATAATTACATACAAATCAACTAGATTTTTTTCTTAAGAAACATCCGTGCAAAACTTTTCATTTTTGGGTGGAGTATGAGAGGAAACAGGCCCAATTCTAATACTAATGTAATACTAAATGATTGATATTGACTAAATAAATGCCTCTCCTGTTTGATTTTAACTTGCAAGCATGAGCTCCTTAGGCTTGAGAGCAAAGCGACAGATATTCCACCAATTCAACAATAAGAACACTTATGCATGAACATTTTTCACCCTGTAATCAAATGTGTTAGCACTGACATCTAGTCAAGTATGGGAACTGAAGAAGGTGACATTTAATGAACAGTCTTCATTTTGAAAAGAAAAGTGTGCAGTGACCACCTTTTTAACAGACAATGACAAACTGAGACACAACATCTACTGGAGGCACACTTAGTTTTTGACAGACAAATGATGAAGGCGTATAATTTGATACGTCAGAACGTTTCATTTGACATTGAACACCAACAAGGTCATTCCACTTCCAAATACAGTCCATAAGTGTGGAAAAACACTCAGGACTAAATTTGGGGCAGTAGGCCAGAGGGGTTCTTGAGTGTATCTAATACCATATCAAACAATGCACACCTGTTGATCCAACCCTCTGCAGAGCAGTAAGAGGGAACTAAAACAAGGCTTGCACTTAATCTGACACACTGCCGCCCAATGACCCAATATGTGATGCTATATTGAGCCCAGCCATAAACAGCCAATGGGCCAACAAGAAGACTCATAAATTAACAATAAACTGACTCTGGCTTAGCATGACGCTATAAGTCCCCTTAGGCTCTGAAAAAATAGAGTGAGTGAGAAAGAGATGGGAGGAATTTACTGGCACCTTGGCAGTTGTTTTAGCTACACGATAACAAACACTTACAGAAAGACACCTATAAAACAAATGCTGGCAAAAATAGACCCTGCAGAGAGTTTGAATGTGGTCCAATCTAACTAGACTAACTGTACAAGGAGCCGTTGAATAACTGTTTTCCCAACTTGCCAATAGTCATGACCATAATATTTCTTACTGGCAATTAAACTGCATTTCACATTATCTTTATTACAAAAAAAAAAAAATCACTATGACAAAGGGGTTTATTTAGCATATTGTCTTTTTGCTGTGAAATCTTTATTTTTATAAAGTAAACATAAGAATTAATGTTATATTGTTAGTAATATGTAAAGATGAACACTTAGTGGACTTAACTTAGGCTTACTTGATTATCCATATTTTATTCATATTCCATCAATTTTAGAAAAAAACATTAAAATGTGAGTATCAAATATGATACATCAGGCTTTTAAACAATGTTTATCATCTCTTAATCATTATTATATTGCATTACATTATGTTTTACCCCCACAATAAATACACAGCTTTGATCATAAAACTAAGCATTTAAATATTTAAGACATGTTATTGGGAGATATAGAGCGATAAGTGATATTTATATGCATTTTATGTAAGTAGTCTGCTGTTATAAATATCTCATTTGATTGACATTACAAGCTATCAGAATTCCATCTTACTTTTTGACCATATAAATATAAGAACCTACACTAAATCCCATATTTTTAATCATTTTAGACCTCTGAATAAAATTGAGGTGTGTTTCTCCTCAGAGTATGAGCTCTGAAAAGGAGAAAAGGATAGTGTTCTGAAAAATCCCTGTGGTGAATTCTTGGTCAAAATTGAACAGGATTGCATGCAAATTAGCTTGTTGTCAAATGCCTTGGCTCAAATTGGCTGCATAACTGCAAGTTTGCTGCAAATAAACTTTACATTGAAAATGTTAAAAAATAATATTTCTTTCTCCCTCCCTCTGTATAATATAGGAAAAGAATATTCATATATTAAAAGGACAAAGATGTAAAATGGATAGGAATGATTTTCAACCCACAGAGCACTAAAAGGGCTGGCACGGGGCCTGACAGATGCAGTGATGAAGAGCTGTGTGTTTGAGACACGGCTGTCTGGCAGCAGCTGAAACAAAGAACTCATTTCAGCATAGACGAGATGCGTCTCAAGGGTCAGTAGGCCACATTTTCTCCTCATATCAAATGACATCATTCTAGGAGGAGGGAGAGAGAAAGATGAAATAGGGACATCACAAACAGACAGAGAATAATTGGAAAGGGCGAACAGAGGAGAGGAGACGGGCTGGAGGGGAGGATAATTTAATTGAGGGTATTGCCTCGGCCATCGCCATGATGGAGGGGCTTTTATTGCCCTGTTCAAGAGCGTATAAGAGCCTAAAAGCCTGTCCAAGTGCTCTGCCCTCTAACTGACAGCCAGTCAGCCTCCCAGACGGTCATCTGAAAGTCAAAGAAGCCAATGCATGTATAAGAAAATAAAGAAAAGCAACAGAATGCAGAACGCAAATAAATTAAATAAATAAATAAAACTCAACATAAATTCAATATTGACCATATTTACTTTCTTATACCTATAAAGACTGTATCATATTTGATGAGCTAATTTCTGAACCCTCTAAATTATGAACATGATCAAATCTTTCTACTGCCTGATTGATAGTTTATACTTTCTTAGCAAGTAAAAGGCCTTTTAGTGAAATTCTAAAAACGTCCCGCTTAAGGTCATGGTACACGTTTTTTTTTTTTTGTGCTGTATAATCCATACCGATCTTTATAAAATAAATGTAAGAATAACTTTTATTTTGTTAGTTAACTTTTGTTGGTTAGACTGAAGCAACTTAGGTTTACTTGATTATCCATATATAATAAAAAAAAAGTTAAAGTGTGAGTATCAAATAATGTGTCATCATGATTTTGAGGAACATTTATTAACATTCATCTCACAGTCCTCATTGTATTGCATTTCATTATATGTTTTGCATTTAATTTACATTACAAGCATATACATATGCAAACCCTTTTCTTTAATGTTCAACTAAATGTTCCATTTAAAAAATGTGGATTTCCTGACTATTATGTCAGACTTTACATGGTTAATGCACATTCCTGGACTTATTGTGAATGACTTATCTGTGCTAAAATGTTTGTCTTTGTAATATTTCTCCAAACAGCCAACCACCTGACTCCAGTTTTCTACCTAACACCCATTTTTTTTATGATCCAATCAACTCCAGATGGTAAAATCAAGTCCTGCATTAAATAATCTCTATTTCATTCAAAAATATGTCACACAATAAAAGCAAAATGGTTGTGAATGAAATTTCAGGTTGACTTGAAATAAATCACCACTAGTGACCTAATAATCCTCTGATTATATCATTCTGATGACACAAGCCAGCATTTTGAATGAAACTATTAAGGAGGACATGGCCTCAGACCCGAGACTAATGTTTCCTCTGAGATCTGTCAGCCCTCCGGAGAGAGAAAACAGACAGAGGGACAGAGTGAAAGAAACTTCACTGGCAGGTCAGCAGACATAGTCTTAAGTCTGTCATTAATTATCCTAATGTATATGGGTGCAAAAGGGAATGGGGACTACAGAGAATCATTTGGGTTGTGGGGTTCCCTGCTACTTCAGAAAACTTAAGCCCTAAATAATATCTCTCCACTGACCTTCAAGTCAAGCTACCCCAGTCTCGCCAACCTCAGAAAACCTGAATCAGCAGTGCCTGCCTGGATCTAAACCCAATCACCGCCAAACATTCATTAGAATAAAAGCCTGGAGACGCCGCCAGCACACACACACACACACACACAAACACACACAAAAGCTTTCTCCTTCAGACTGTGATGGATCTATCCTGGATGACGGCCACTGACTACAGATGCCTGGAGATTCACAGCTGCTTTTTGATATTCTATGCATGAGCACTCACTTTTAAATGGAGCAAACAAGACGTACATCTAAACAAGAAGGCAGAAAGCACAGAGATTCAGTTTCATACTGTTATTGCAGAAAATCTTTAACATTTACATCACTGACAGCCAGAGATGGGCATAAATACATGGAAATGTTCAAAATACTGTGTGGAAAAAAATATAGTATTTTGTATTTTGAAAATACACAAAATACATGTGAAATTGGCAAATTGGCCATCCAATGTAGGCATCCCTATAGGCTGAAATCTATCTGGACCTATTCTGAATGCAAAAAATAAATAAAAAATTAGATGTGTACAAATGCTTAGAAACTTTTATTATGCATTGCATACCTCTTCCTTTCACCTGTCCTGTAGGAAATACAAAAAAAAAACAAAAAACATTTATTTCATGTAAAGTGTATTTTGTTGTATATAAAGTTTATTCAAATTAGAAAGTTTATCTAAAATTTTAATTTTAAAATTAGAATTTATTTAAATAGCATTTTTTTTTGATGAACAATAAAACCAAAAGCTGAAGATTTTTTGTGGTGTACCATTCATGAGTGTTTGTATCAGTATTGTAATCAAAAATAGTGTTATACATATGAAGAGTTAATTTGCAAAATCAGATAACTCTGTTTTTATTAATTTTCATAAATCATGTTTTCTTTTATTTTTTTCTAATAAAATTTTGTGCATTCCAAGTAATATCAATCAAACTGCAGTTGGGTTGTTTTGATTAAGTAATAACAAAAAAAAAATACAGGTAACTTAAATTAAATTGAAAGTATGTTTTTTATATCCAATAACTCCAATCTCTGATTCTTTTGTGTGGGTTTAAGTAGTGTGTAGCCTACTCAGAAATATTTACACGTGTCCTTCAAAATGACCCACAACCTTATCAGTTTACAGTATATGTGAAGAAATCCATTTATTCATAAACTTCTCATGAAACGATTGTTTAACAAATGTCTCGGCAAACTACTTCCTCTCATCGCTACTTTCTGATGGTTTGGAGAACAATTACTCCACGTCGCCACCCTGTCAATTCACAGAATTATAACCGCAGAACCATACGTCATAGCAGTGTGAGGACAACAGCGGAAGTGGGCGGAGCAAGTGTTGCCTTACTAGGCATTCCTATATATATATATATATATATATATATATATATACGTGTGTGTGTGTGTGTGTGTGTGTGTGTGTGTGTGTGTATTTGTATGAAATAATATAAAAGATAAGAATTATGCTGTCCTACTAACAAAAGACATTATACTACTATAGACAATTGTTAATATTTTTTTTTGTTAAAATTATAGTTTATTATTCACTTGTTTTGTTGTCAAATTATTAACAATATAAATTCAACACAAACCTTAAAACATTTTTTAATACATTTGATTTAATTGAAAGAGCATTTTTAGTACTCCAACATTTCACAACTAACCACGTTTTTCATAGAACATAGACAAACAATTCTATAGTGGAGTGAAAACCCCCCAAAAATTATTAATTTAAATAAAATGTGTTTTTTTCCTCTTAAATAGCAAAAGCATCACACACTAGCTGTACCTGCTACAAATAAATACAACTAATTAAAAATACAAAATCAAACTAAAGAAAATAAATAAAACAAAATCGATCCAAAGAAAATAAATTGAATACAAGTTATGCAGGCACACATTTAACAATAATTCTCAAAAATAACATTAAAACTAAAATAAATCAAAACTCCATAAACATGGAGTTAATATCGAGGTGCCTTCTCTTGACACTTGTAAAGAAAAAATTCCATATCTTCCTTGAATTGGAACCGAAACATGAAAGGCTCTTTGGCCAGTTGTCTGTCATCATTTATTTCCGCTTGATCAAGTTGAAGAAGGGCCTTTTCCTGGTCTTCCTTGTTTAATTTCAGATACCACAGCTCTTCCACAAAACCTCTGAGGCATGGTAGTTTTTTTCGTTTTCATTAACTTTTGACCGAGCTCTCTTCTTATGCAATGATTAACTTCTTATGTGTCTTCCGCCATTATTAGGTTACATGAACTCCGCCCACTTCCGATCTGATACTGCTACTCCTCCCACTTCCGGCATCAGACTGGTGCTGGGTTAAGGCTAGATCAAAGTCACTAGAAGGCAAGCCTGCAACCATTAGCTGAAAAAGCGTAACAGCTAAAGCTAACACTTCCGGTCTGGCATTATGTGGGAAAGGAGACTAGAGGCCGTTTTTTTTTAATGCCGGTGCATTCCAAACAGGATATATTGCCCTCCGAAGGGCACTTCGGAGTGAAAACAATCATGGCCGCCATATTGAAGGGTCGTTCCAAACCGA
>NW_015558644.1:524184-545539 GCF_001515605.1 Sinocyclocheilus anshuiensis
TGCTAATCTTCAACATGTTTTACACTAAACAATACTTTTGGATTGAACTATTTTTAGAGTTTACCACGAAAAAAATGCCGTTTTATAAGAGAAGTCACTGACTTTTTGCGACAGGTGGGATTCAGGTTACGGCACTTCTCATTCATTCCTATGGTATCCGTAAACGACAATTGATTGTCGCACAACTCAATGACGTCAAGGCTGTAATGTGATTGGTTATTAAGGGACACCTGATCCAAGTTAGCCGTTACGCTTTCTCCAGTAGTAAGTAATACAGACCCTCTCATCTCCTTATAGTAAGACAATCCCTGCGTTCCATTCGGAAGGGCTCATCCTTATGCCTCAACCCTTCGGAGTGAGAGCTACGAAGGGTTGAGGGGTGTAGGGGACCAAACAACTGTTTCTTGAAGTGCCCTTCTGCGTAATCATCACGTGCCCACACACATCATCATGCAAAGAATCTGCGCAAAGGATCATGGGAGCCCGAAGTGTCCATCAGTTGTACCGACACTTCGGCCTCCCATGATCCTTTGCGCAGATTGTTTGTATGATGACGGCGCCTCCATGTGGGCACGTGATGATGACGCAGAAGGGCACTTCAAGAAACAGTTGTTTGGTCCCCTACCCCCCTCAACCCTTTGAAGCTCTCACTCCGGAGGGTAAACCCTTTGAAGGGATTAGGGCATAGGGAAAAGCCCTTCCGAATGGAACGCAGGGTGGATGTCAATGGAGGAGAGGCTTCACTACGCTGAATAAACAGCTTGTTACGGCACTTCTCATTCATTCCTATGGTATCCGTAAACGACAATTGATTGTCGCACAACTCAATGACGTCAAGGCTGTAATGTGATTGGTTATTAAGGGACACCTGATCCAAGTTAGCCGTTACGCTTTCTCCAGTAGTAAGTAATACAGACCCTCTCATCTCCTTATAGTAAGACAATCCCTGCGTTCCATTCGGAAGGGCTCATCCTTATGCCTCAACCCTTCGGAGTGAGAGCTACGAAGGGTTGAGGGGTGTAGGGGACCAAACAACTGTTTCTTGAAGTGCCCTTCTGCGACATCATCACGTGCCCACACGCCGTCATCATGCAAAGAATCAGTGCAAAGGATCATGGGAGCCCGAAGTGTCCATCAGTTGTACCCTTCGAAATCCTTCATTCCGAAGGGCCCTTTGAAGTGGCCAGTTTTGAGCACTTCGGTTTGGAACGACCCTTCAATATGGCGGCCATGATTGTTTTCACTCCGAAGTGCCCTTCGGAGGGCGATATATCCCGTTTCGAATGCACCGAATCTCTGGGCTGGATGGCATACAGCAAAAACTGCTGGGCATGCGCACATCAATATAGCGTAATATTTCTCACACTGTACAACAAAAATTACTATTTTTGCATTATTTTAAGGGGTAGGTTTAGGTGCAGACGTTAATAAAACACAATCTAATAGGTAGAAAATTTAATTTATTGTTAGCTTCCGGGTTTTGCTGTATCCCTTCTAGCCACAACCCGCCTAGCCACACTGCTATGAAGTATGGTTCTGCAGTTGGTTAGTATTGGGGGAATTATACAAAGGCGAGCAAGTGTCAAAAAAGTTGCGAGAGGAGCGCGCAGGCAGCAGGTTGTAGAGGCAGGCGACAGTACAAGGCTTCAACTGCACAAACCGCTTCCACTACGAGAGAAAGCAGCAGCTGCGCGTTGATTCCTCCGCTTGCTGCGTCCCTTGTGAAAGGGCCTTTAGTCAGAACAGTGCAGGCCTACTTGTCAACATTCCACTCCGTCTCGGAGCGCGTGCACAAAAAACTGCCTGCAAACGTGCGAGTGTGAATTTGAATTTCATTTCGCGGCAAACTCACCCAACGCTGAATGGAGCTGTACAGCTGCAGCTCACATGCATGAATGTTGGGGTTGAGGGATAAAGAGGTTGACTGGTAAGTATGTTATTTTGAAAGTACAAAAATACAAATTACGAATAAGTATTTTGTATTTCAAATAGGTATTTTAAATTCATATATCTGAAATACTGCCCATCCCTACTGACAGCCAACCATTCCCCTGAAATCAACCATACTGTTGCTACTAAATCCTTAAAAAGCTAAGAAACTTGTTAAAAAAGCATTATATATCAGCACTGTGTACATTATGGGATGTATTTCATATAAAATTTTAGCTAAAAGTGCTTTAATACAGATATGAGTTCATGTGCATATATAAACAAAGACAGTCAGCAAAGCAAACTGGCTTTAACTGTAAAGATTTATCAGTTCAATATGTAAATGATTATAAATGAGAGCTCAGCGGCAGTTTAATGTGAGAGAAGCTGTCAAGAAACCTATTTAGCATGGATTGTTTTTCTCACTGAGTGACCCATGGGTGTAGATGGGAGGTTAAAAGGCTAAACAGAGGGATACACACTAGTCCACAGGCTTTCAGAAGTAGGAATGACTCATCGTAAACAGAACACACCAAAGACAGAAATATATCTCTAATTAATGACAAACTTGACCCCAGTTAGTATTAACCCGAGCCTTTGTACAGAGATGAATATCTTTAAAGCCATTTCCCTTGCTTTTATCTTGTCGCACAAATATTAGAATTATCCAGAAGAGAAAATGAAACCCAGCATATATTAATATTCAGTGCTTGGACATGAATGCAGGGATGAGCGTGGTATAGCTAACACCGTATTGATTTTGCAACAGCCTTAATCGATAAACAGTCCACATGAAAGAAAATCATACTAGTAGGCTACTCAAACCCCCGACATACAAAAATAGCTCTGCCGAGACACCAAAAGAAGAAACATGTCATATCAGTGCTACTCAAATAGAGTGCTGCAAGGATGACATATAACCCATAAATTAGTTAGCATTTTAGCACTTCCGGTTCCATGGTCCTGATGTCAATGGGTTTTTTTAATGGGTTTTTGGTTAAATGTCTGAAATAAGGTCTGTGTTTAACACAAGCTTTCTGACCCTGCATAGACAACAATGCAACTGAAACGTTTTATGGCACAGAAAGTTAGTAAGGACATCGTTTAAATAGTCCATGTGACATCAGTGGTTCAACCGTAATGTTATGAAGCTACAAAAATACTTTTTGTGCACAAAGACACAAAAATAATGACTTTATTCAACGATTTCTTCTCTTCCAGGTCAGTCTCCGCCGCCATTCACAAGAGTACCACAATGCATGTGTGTACATTCCTCTGCTTGTAAACGAGCCGTTTACAAGTTCTTACTTAAATAGAGCATAAAGTTCACACTACAGGCTTGGTAAATACTAACTAGTTTGTAACTAACTCTGTACTTTATTCAGTTTCATAATTTGTTCTTAAGAATTCACAGGGATGCCATAGAAGAAATAATTTTGAATGCACTGTACCATAATGATGTCCTTCCTTAGTATTATTGTCTTGTTTTCCAGTGCAGTGTATCTTGATTTAACTTTCTGCTCTGACTTAAGACTTTTTAAGGCCCACAGAAACCCTGTCAAGGAGTTAAGATTCAACTTAAGTTTAATGGTGCAATGCAAAAATATCGTAAGTTGTAAATTAGTGCCCCTTTGTATCAAAACTTGGCACAGCTGGTGCGGAGGATTGTGCTGGTTGTAGCCTGGCTTTCCTGTGGCATCCAACCCAATCTTTGCAAAACAAGAGGTCTTTTGAAGTCCTGTCACTAGCCTTTTATTGCCAATGATACACCTCAGAAATAATCGACCTGATGTATTCTGTTATCAACCTGTTATCATGTTCACTAATTAACTTACTCCCTAATGGCAATGCACTCCTGGGGGAGATACTAAACCATGTGACGTGCTCAGCTTCCGGTGTCCTGGAGCAGGCGTATCAAATGTCACTCCCATATGGTTTAATGCTCGTGCGGTGCAAACGCTTTCCATCAACACATGCACATCTGCTTGTGCCAAAATGAAAAGGGAAACCACATAGATGTGTATTTTTGGCACAACGCATTTCATTGTAAATATATCACGACGCCTCCAGTTGGTAAGTGAAATGTGGCTACAGTGGAGTATTGCTGGACAGTGAATGGAGATGCTTATATGATCATGAGCACAAACTCACTCATTTCTCCGGAGTTGTAAAATCAGATCTTCACCTCCCACAGTAAGTTTGACCTCTGCCTCAGATGGATGCTGGGAAGGCAAATCAGTCAGGTTAGAATAGAATTACTTAAGATAAATTCCATTATGCAAAAATGGTGGTATATACTGTACATGATAGTGTTAAAAATATAAAGAATGAGGCAAGTGGTTTATTACATATAGCTCTTTTTCAATATTTCAACAAAAATACACTGGAAGTTTTAGGAATTTGAAAAATTTACAGCAAATTTCAACTAAAAATATGCCAAAAAAAACCAAGATGAAATATCCTAAGGTTCTTAAGAATATTCTAATATTTATAACTATAAGTCACTTATCACAAAAGCAACTTTGTACTAAAGGTCAAATGTTTTTACTTCTATATAAACAAGATGATTTTTCGATTATTTTTAAATCATTCTGGATAACATACACAAACCTGTGGGGTTCATGGCAATATACCAAATACTAAGACGTTTCAAAACATTTTTAGTTCAACATTTCACTGAATGTATAATAAATATAATTATGCTGAAATATAATGTAGGCTATTGAATTATAAAATTAAAATGGTTTTAAGACGTTTGATTCACAAGCCATCTTACGACAAAATACCGCACATGTGGAGTTTGACAAAATATAGCACGCTGAACCTCTGATGCACTACTACTACAAAGATTCATTCTCACAACACTACTTGCAGTCAGCATTACCTTAGTGCCCTCATGAGATCTTTTATGTCTGGCAGGGCTGATCCACTGTGGATAAGTGATAAAGTGCTCCGTGTTGTCATGGATACGAGATGAGTCCCCATGCCAGCGTTCATCTAATAGTGCAATAAATCAATCACGAGACCAACAGATAATCAATCTCACACAATTTCCAGCCAACGAGCTCCACTGCTCAGCATCTTCTATTCCACGTAGACTTCCACGATACACAACAGCGAGCATCCGGCATTATTTTACAATGACTGTAATACAATAACACTCACCAGTATGAATGTCCTCGCCATGTGCAGTGCATCTTAAAGACAGATGTAAAGAACATAACAATAAAAACAATCGGAACTGCACTGCGCCCGCGACCATGCAGCGATTCAAATGCACGCCCTGAAGCATCATAAAATGTAAAAATACGAAAATGCACGAAATAAACGAGCCGTGCACGATTAATTATTATCGATTATGCATTCATGCATTCATGATGAACAGCATTCATGATGAACAGCACCGGTATGTGTTTGTCTGTAGAGACCGACGGAGGCAGTGAGAGGAGCGCATCTTCACAGCCTTCTATGACCCTGATACAAGCACCTCCCCTGCTTCAGCCTGCCTTCACCATTCATAAAAACACCTATCTCTCTATCTCTCTCTCTCTATCTCTCTATCTATCTATCTATCTATCTATCTATCTATCTATCTGTCTGTCTGTCTGTCTATCTGTCTGTATGTCTATCAAATTTACTTGACCATGGTTTTACTAAAGTAACAGATTCCTACAAAATACGTTTTCATGATGAAATACGATTCATGATGAAGATGACAATTACCTTAATTAGTAGACGTCCTCCGTCTTCAATGGTATGTACAGTTGTTACAATCACAACATGCTGTTAGTACTCACTGTTATAATTTAAGCACAAAATGAGGTCAGAGATACCCAATATAACCTTATGTGAAATAAAATACACCTAGGCACCAAAACAGCTAGCACAGAGTGTAATGTAATGTATTAAAACTAGGGGTGTAACGATTCACTCGTTTTATCGATGCATCGATTACAAACCCTGACGATGCATATGCATCGATCTTGAAACATGATTTTTGAATCGTGAATCGCCGATTTCGGACAGTCATCGTTTTAAAACGCTAATAATCGAACGAATCGCGATTTCTATAGCGATTCAATGCTTTCAAAATATATAAACATTAAATTACTACAAGCACGAATTAAGTGAGACCTTGAACAGTGTTCGTGCCTCGCATCTCTCCTTCACGCGCTCCACTAACCGCCTGTGACTGGCACAGATTGCGCTCGCTCTCCATTCGTCTCACTTTTGAGCAGCTGATGTGTGATCTCTCCTTAGGACTCGTGGCCAGTAATGCTAAAGTGAAGTAGTTTTACTTTTCTGTGGTTTTTCAATGGCTCTTGGTCATACCGACGACATTACCTGAGCAGTCGAAGGCTGCGCATTTATTGCATGGACGGAGCAAAAATGTAAGTGTCTGAAGCACGCACAGTTCCATTGAATGATAAATGTGTTTTAACAATGTCGTTCAACCGAATGTACGAAGGAAACTGTTAAAATAACCACTGCATTAACAACAACCTTGAAATAAGAGCGCGAGGTTTATCTGATAATCAGATGAATGAAAGCTTTCGTTGCTATAGCAAACAGACATCGGCACGTTTTCTTTCAGAATCATCATTCGCAGATGGAGAGGAAAAGTTAAATACTATAGAATTTTATTTTATGAAAATGAGATAAAGAAGTTTTCACACTAAAGAGAATCTCGCGCTCATAGAACTTAAGACGTGCCAGGCTATATCTGCAGCTAACCTGAATAAAAAGCAGAATGAACTGAAACGTTAAGACAATAAACACAATAAATAAATAAAATTTATGAATGATGCATTGCTAATTGGCATATCATTTATTACAGTACAGTAACTATAAAGTATATTTTTCTACCTTATTATGTGTAGAAAATTGAAATAATTGATTGTAGTATATAAAACAATCATAAAATTGCCATTAGGAAAAAATTATAGATTACAAATGACTGATTATTGTCCAGCAGTGTATTTGATTTCTTATAGCAAATTCAAAGTAATAGATAAGAAAATAATTCCTTGTAAAAAAAATAAAAATAATTATTATAATACATACATACATAAAATTATTGTATTTGACATTGCTGTCACTTCTGAAATGATCACTGTAAAAAATAATACACTATATCTACTCAATAAAATTGTGGCAACAGATTACAAGCAATAATATTAATTGAATTCAACAACTATTAAGAATCGAGTTAGAATTAATCAAACGTGTCCTTAAAAATTAGCCATTCAAAATAAGTAGATGCAAATAGCACACACAAAAAATTTAAGTAAAATTGAAACAAAAATATTGGTTTAATCAGAGTACTATGCTAATGAATACTACTTAAATGAATTGTTTTGATTTAACAAAAAATAATTTAGTATTATTATTTTTAATGAGGTTAATAAAATAATTTTAATGATTCCAGGTATGAATAACAGACACAGACGTTGACGATGAATTACAAACTTCTGCTTTAATAGAAATGTGGAATGTTAATAACACTGTATGCCAAAATAGCTAACATTTATAGTGATCATTTTTATTTCCCTGAAACACCAAATAAACCAAGTTCAGGGCTTCCGTACAATCGCGATCGTACAGAATGACCGTTTACTCTAATTGCTAGCTCCTAACAGGATGAAACTATGAGGAATGATTGGATTCGAGGGATTTTATTTAAATAAAATACATACAAGCTTTCATTGTTGCTCGTGTGCCCATGTTTACTGTAACGTTAGATTAGCGCGTAACGTCCTGGCAGATCGCCAGGTACTCACAAATGTAACATATAAAAAAATTCGATGCTCGATTTCTAACCTTACGATGTTGTGCAACAAAATGCACTTGTTTATGGATTATTATTCGTAATATGCCAACGTGATGGATTGAAATGGAGAAGTGCACTGGAGTGATGGAAACGACGTGCGCGCTGTTCAACGGCAGCGCTAACGTTAAATAGTTTTAAAATGAACCCCTTCAGCCATTCATCGGTGTAAAACGTGATTTTCCATACTTTATGAGCAACACCCTAGTTCAAACGTACCAATACGTGATGTGGATATTAGGCCACAAAAGGTCACTTAAAATAATCTACAAAAATATTGGCAAACAGTTAATGTTACATGAACGAATTAGCATCTTTATTTTTCAAGAGCACCAGCTAACTTATCACCAATCCATCTTAAATAGCAGACCTTAACTAATATTTTTCGATTGACGCCTATATTAGACAAAGTAGACAATTTTAACAACAGTTTTCTTTCATATATAAATTAAATAATATTCCTTACCTTTGTGAAATGAACTGAAAAAGAGTGGTGATCAGCTTTGCCTCCAGGTTGTCAGCGGGAAACTCCAGCGCATGCGTGCCTCGTGCTCACGAGCTGATTTAAACCGCGCCTTGTAACAGGAAATGCTTGTAAATTGAAAACAGCTCATTTCCATCATGTTGGATTCATTCAATATTCTCTCTATTTGGAATCATTAAAAAATAATAGCTAAATCCCTAACAACAGAATTGACTAGATTTTATTCTAATCATTTTTTATTAATTTTAATTAAAAAAATATTGAAAACAACTAAAATTAATTTTGTTAAATAAAGTTTACACATTAAATTTAATGAAATCTACAAACCAACAGAATGACTTACGCTCCTGGTGTGACAAAATGTTAGCCTATACATAATACTTTTAAAGCTCTTTTTTAAATCTTGGCTTACATACATTTTTACATGTGCCATGTCATGCCATAGCATCATTAAATTAGCATCTAACAACGGACAAAAGTTTTTTTTTTCTCTAACCTATGGTTCTGTAACCATAAAGGCTTCTGTGTAGTTTGCCCCCTGACTAAGCATTTAAAGAATTTAGGGGAAGCATTTAAATAATCCTGTGAATGCACTTAAAGAATGCAGAATCAAATCATTAATCGAATTGAATCGAATTTAATTGTGAATCGAATCGAATCATTCTAAATTTGCAAAAATCGTTCTTGAATTGAATCAAAAACCTATGAATCGTGAATCGAATCGCTGTCTACCCAAAGATTCACAGCCCTAATTAAAACTAAAAGAAATTAAGAGATTTCTATCAGCAGCCTGCATGCTAAGTGAGCTATACTACTGACCTTTGCAATTGCTCAAATACCAGTGGTAGAAAAAAATATTGTGTTCATAATTGGTCTTGAAAGGCCTTTACAGTTGTTACAGTAACGGTGTACATGTACTGTTATAATTTACGCATGAAACGAGGTCAGGGATACCATATTACACACTACACACATCATTGTGTGTAATAATATACACATTGGCTTCAAAACAGCTAGTACAGAGAGTAGTGTAGAGGATTCATTAAAACCAGAAGCAAAGATAAGGAGAGAGAGAGATTTCATGATCAGACTACATGCTGCGCCAATCATTCTGTGACTTCATCTAATTGCGTCCAACATCAAAGTACAGGAAAGACCAGACCAGCATCCTAGGATGTTCAGATCTGTCAAAGCTTTGATAATAACAAATATAACTCAGTAAAGAGTAAAGCTTAATCAACAGCATTTGTGCACCATATATATATATATATATATATATATATACACACACAAACTACCTGTCAAAAGTTTGGGATCAGAACGATTTTTAATGTTTTTTTTACAGGAGTTTCTTATGCTCATCAAGGCTGCATTTATTTTATCAAAAATACAGGAAAAAATGTAATATTGTGAAATATTATTATGATGTAAAATAACGTTTTTCTATTTTAATATACATTAAAATGTAATTTATTCCTGTGATGCAAAGCTGAATTTTCAGCATCATTACTCCAGTCTTCAGTGTCACATGATCCTTCAGAAATCAATCTAATATGCTGATTTATTATCAGCGCTGGAAACTGTTGAGCTGCTTACTATTTTTTTGGAACCTGTGATACTTTTTCAGGATTCTTTGATGAATCTCATGTGACACTTTATATACTGGAGTAATGGCTGACGGAAATTCAACTTTGCATCACAGAAATAAATTATATTTTACAGGATATTAAAATAGAAAACATTATTTTATATTGTAATAACATTTTGCAAGATTACTGTTTTTTTTCTGTATTTTTGATCAAATAAATGCAGCCTTGATAAGCATAAGAGACTTCTTTAAGGGGAGACACTGCAGGCAAAAACACTGTGTTTTCATGCACCTGTCAAGTTTGAGATTTTGGACTTTTTGGTTTTTCATAAAGTGTTTTTTCAGACTGTTGGAAAGAAAACATCCAAAAGACACTGTTATGTGTTTCTTTTATAGCACTTTATCTATTTGTGTCAATAGATTTCAATTACAATACATATTTTAAAAGGCCGTTTTCTTAAAATGAGTTTTTTTCTCCTACACTGAGCCATAAATCTCCACTTCAGTAGCACTTACACACACCAAACTTTACATTTTTATTCCTGTCTATATTCTGAAGGTTTTTACAGAGGGATTTGTTCATATGTCATTTGCTTGATTATATACAACAATTTATTCCCCCCAAAAATGATGAAAATATAGTGTTTTCTATCCGTTCTAAGCATTTTCTGAATTATGGAGTGACAAAAATGAGATACCCAAAATTCCCTATGTAAAAACTTTTGACTCTAATATGTCAAAAAATTTAAATAAGAATTTTGAAACTGACATCATCCAGTGTTTAGATTTTTGTTCTAGAAATGTATGCAAATTAGCGCATATTTCATTAAATAATCACTCATTTGCATATTTAAACCTAACGTTTTAGAAAATTGTAATACAAAAAATGTTTGCAATTATCAATGTAATCAATCAGCTGGGTAAGGCGATAACTATTAGTTATTTTTTTTACCATATTCACCTGCAGTGTCTCGCCTTACATACAGTACGCACACACATACAGGTGCATCTCGATAAATTAGAATGTCGTGGAAAAGTTCATTTATTTCAGTAATTCAACTCAAATTGTGAAACTCGTGTATTAAATAAATTCAATGCACACAGACTGAAGTAGTTTAAGTCTTTGGCCACGACATTCTAATTTATTGAGATGCACCTGTATTATGTAATCCCAAACTTTTGACCGGTAGTGTGTGTATATGCAGTGGTGTGAAAAAGTGTTGGCCCCCTTCCTGATTTCTTATTTTTTTGCATGTATATATATATATATGGGTTACAGTGAGACAATTACAATTAAAGTGAATAGGGCCTGAAATCTGTAACACTAAATTACTCAAGAAAAAGGGGGTACAAGTCAAAATTATTTTTGTGGTAATCAACATTATTCCACAAATGCTGTGGATTGAGCTAAACTTAAACAGCTCATCAAACAATGCACAAGTTTAAAAAAGTTTTTTATGAAATTGAGATTAACATTTCTGTTTTTAAATCATCCAAAAACTCACCACATTCAATTCCGTTGCAAGTGCCTCATTATGACCTCGATTTTTGCTTTTGAAAAATGGGGCACAAATCGAACATTTTTTTGTTGTAATCAACATTATGCCACAAATGCTGTGGATCGAGTTTAACCTGGAATATATCTTTAAGTAATTATTTAATTCTCATTTCATTAAATGTGCCATATAGTACCGGATATGTAATGACACAAAAATTTGGCTGCAGAAAAACTGACTTTTAAAGTCGTCACCACAGTCGGGGGTGAGGTGAAACAGATGCTCATCCCTGCAGGAGAGAATACTAAGACTAGGAATCTTAGGGGGGGAATAACATGGCAATATCCCCCTTCATTCACATTAGTTTGCTCAAAAAAAGACAATAAAAACAAACATTGAATGTTTTTTTAATACCAAAGGGAAAAATTAGCTTGTATTTTGGTCTTTAAACATGTGATCAACACTGGTCGCTTTCCAGAATGTCTGGATGTTCTTCCCAGAACTGATCTCCAATGATATCACAGGAATGACTTGTAACCTTTTTTCTGGTCCGTGTTACAGTAATTTCTGTCTGTACTTCATCTGGCCGCTTGATCTGTTTAGTTGTGGTTTCATTCACCTGAAGGAAAGAATTTAAGAATTAAAAATTTCATTAAAGATAATAAAAAATAAATGTTTTGCAGCTGCAGCTTACCTTTTCCCATATTAAAGTTGTGCCTTTTTTGTGCAGTGGGGATTCATTATTGTAATTGATACTGAACTCAGAAAACAAGATCTCATTCTTATCCGCTGCTTGTGTTCCCTGTAATTTAATTGATGTAAATTACACTACAGTTATATAATGTGAACAAACAAAATAACTGTACTGGAATTAGGTGTGTTTAATTAAAACTATATGGAAAAATAAAATCCAATTAAGCCAAAATTAAACATTCACAAATTATATTGGTAATTAAATACTCATTATGTTTCTGGTTAAAACTGTTTATTGGATAATATTCCTAAAATATAGAAAAAACCCTAGTCAGCTTTTAAATAGTCATGTTTATATTGTTTGGGATGACAACCTTCTTTGTACATTAGTGACAAGCATTCTATAAAACATTCTACAAGCATTCTAAAGAAAACAACTCAGAACAAACATAAAAATACTCAGTTAAACAAATAATACTTTAACTGATCATACACTGAGTCTCTCCTCAGCTTGCGTTGTGGTCAGTCCACCTTTCTGAACCAGAGTCCAAAACGTAGTGTTGTACAAATTGTTAATGTGACCTGAATAGAAATAACAAATGTTAAAATTAAAAATGTTGAGATTCTGAAACAATTTTAAATCCATTGTTAAATGTTTATATAGTCTGTATAGCTAGACGTTCATTTCTAGGACACCTAGAATGTAAAAAATAATGGATTTCACATTTATATTTTAATGCATAATCAAAATACAATATATTTATGTTATTAACATATAGCATGTGTACATTAATGCTCCATCACAAGCAAACATGATAATATTACCATATTCACAACCACAGGGTTGGCATGAAATTAAGTACAATCATAGTAAATTTCAGAAGTCAAAAATGATTCTACTTCATTCTATTATACTGTTTTATACATGATACAGTCAAACACATTTTATCATTAAATCTACTACAAAATACATTCACTTACAATCTGCCTGTCTCCAGCTTAGATAGTCTCTTAGGTTACGGTTGCTAGGATACAGAACCACCCTGCCATCAAAGCTGGGTGGGTACAGCAGCGGATGCTCCCCAAAATACTCCTTCCAGTAGTAAACAAAGCTAGAGGAAAACTGGGAAGCCACGTGGGTCATCAGTTTACTGTAGAGAGAAAGGAAAACATTTCATGGGTGAGTTTCCAAGACAGCATAACCCTGGACAACCATCTTCCAGCTGTGCTGTTTGGCATCAAGATGGTTTTGAAATACAAGGCAGATTCTGGCAAGTTTATTTACGGCAATGTGTCAGCATACAATTATACCTGGCCCTTCTTTTGAACCAACTGGTTGATCTTTTGAACACAAAGCTGAACTCGTCACTCTGTCCATAGGCAATAGTGATGTCCTCCAGCTCCTCCATGACCGAACGGGCACTGCGGCTCATCAAACCCAGAGCTCGGTTATCACTGGGTTTCATGAAGTTATGCTGCTCAGAAAACCTGGAATCAAAAATATCATTTTGAAAGTAATTTCAGTAATCACTGATTTTCTGCCCTCCACGAAATTGTACAAACATAAGACACAGTGTTAGTTCTGCAAGAGCATGTTGTAACTGTACAGAAACACTTACTTGTGGAAGTTGCGTCCATCTAGCCGAACCACAATGTAACAGTTTCTCAAACATGTGTCGTCGAGCTCAAAGTTTCTCACGTATTCAAATTTGCTTTTGGCCATGACAGATGATGTGCTGAATTTAAGACTTAAGAGTGTCTTGTGCTCTGTAAGTCCTCTAAAATTGACCGATAACAGTCTCAGCATAAGGATATCAGGACAAACACGATTATTTAATACGTTTAACTCAAATCATGCTGTTAGTTCAGAATATTTGTGATGCGTTATAATTATCTGTCATCCAGAAAGCGCATCGTCAGGAATTAAATGTTAATATTAATGTCTCAGGAAGAACTTAAACGAGTGATTATCATAGATCGCGTTGTATTTTTAAATATTTAACATTACAGTGTATGTATGTGGTGTCAAAACTCACATGTGCGTAAGCGGTCATTGTATTGGTACGTCACCTTATACAGTCCCTCGAAACACTTCTGAAAATTATGTTCCGCCACAAAGTGTGCAAGGCATCAGCCGCTTTTGAAGATTTAAAAGCGTAATGATACAAATCGATACATCTGATGCATCTGATACAAATCGAAGATTTTTGTCAGCAATGTTTTTAATAGAACGAGATGATTTGTTGGCAATTTTAAATGAGAGTAAAAAGATCATGCAGAATAATATGCCTAGGTGTGTCCAGTGTGGTTGCTTTTCAGTGTCAGTGATAAACATGCTGCAAAGAAAAGCGAGACAAAGTGAGGCTGGTCAGTCTTACATTTGTTTGACCAAGTATTTTTATTTTATTAGCAAAAAATGTAAAATCAAGGTATAAATGGTCTTCCCACAGCTTGTCATCTGTCATCATGTCAGTTTTTGTTAGATTTTTTAAACATATTTAGAAAAATAAGCTGTAACTCCAAAACTTCACCCCTAAAACATTGCACTCAGAGCAGTTCCTACAGAAATAAAGGAAGAAATTTATGATATGGAAAGAAATATATTAAAGAAAGACAGGACAGTATCATAAAAAAAACCCAACTGACTTGATAGAAAAACAAACACTCTGCACTAGTCACTCAGATGTCATGAAACTGCAATTAGTACTTGCTTTTTAGTACTAGTATTTTGTCTTTTTAAAATGCAGTATGTTCACACATCTACTGTTCATAGGTATACTGATCACATCCTATGGATGAGCATAGCAAGCAACACTCTTAAACAAACATAGATATGAAAAGCGAAGTGATGATTTCATAAGGTCCTCCACCTCAGCAGCGGCCTTCTTTCACAATCAAAATGTCTGCATTAGTGTGCCTAAAAAACAAACACCATTTCAGTGATTCAACATCACAGCATCCATACCACAGCACTTGCTAACTATCAGCAAAATCCATACAGCAATGCTGTTATCCTACACAAACAGAAGCAAATGAATGGACTCACATTCTCTGCACACACAGGGTGCATTCATTGACGTATGTGATGCCATCATTACCACATACGGGAGAGTAGTTGAGAGGGCATGCTTGATTGACACTCAAACCCCCACATGCAGGCTGTCAGATTTAAAACACACACACAATTCACAGTTATGCATCATAGCTCATCTTCTGATAGGTGTTTGTTCTGGGTTTTAGTGTATAAATTACCCTGTGGTAGGATCTTGATTTATCCTCTGCACCTGAAAAAAATGGGTACTGTTGGATTAATCGCATTGCAATAAATCTTTGTTAACTGCAAATGGCACACATCAATAATTAAAATAATAACAGTGTTTTTTTCAATTCCAATGGGAGTGACTTACCCACAGAGAGGATGAGGACCAGACTCATCAAAACCACTGCTGTTCCAGTCATGATGCTCAAATAAAGGAAATCCGGATTTTAAAAGAGAAATCTGTATTTGTAAGTTCAGGCTGAGAGCTTTGACTTAGCAACTGATGACTTCCAGCTCGTTTCTGAGTGTTGTATTGGTGGTGATGAGGAGCAACATATAGTTTGAAAGTGAGGAGGAGGAGGAGAGGTGCTGATATTTTGAAGGCTTTCCACCCCACCTACCCACCGTCCTGCGTCAACAACACTGAGAACAGAGCCTCTCTATTGTCTCTCTCTTTATTAAGGGATAAACATTCCAGTCTGTCTAAAAATTGCTGAGCACAATCCAAAATGCATTGGTCTGTATAATATCCCCCAAAACAGATCTGGCTGGGAGGTGTGTCCCTGTTTATTGGCCCCAAAGTGAAATGAAAAGAAGTCCACAAAACATGGAATGCAGTTGACAGTAATTACGTAATGTAATAATTAACTACATAATTTAGCAGGGAATATGGGTCTTTACATTTTGAAAAAAAAAATTGTAATAAATAATTTTAATTTTTATGAAAAAGTGCAAAGTGGAACTTTTAAAAAATCAAATATGGGACAAACACACAATACAGAAATTCTGACAAATAACCAATAATAAATCAAGTCATTAAAAATAAACAATAAAAGGTATATTTGATTATATTCTACTTGATTTTTTAACTACAGAAGTCTTGCTATTAATGGCCCCCATACAGGCTATATTGTAGCTATTTTAAATAATTAAAGAAAGAAATGCATTTGGAAGGGTGAGTAAATTATGATAGAATTGTTATTTTTGGGTGGACTATACCTTTAATAACTCGAATTTCAGGCACTCGAAGTTCACAGTAGTACTGTTTTACTGTATTTTTGATCAAACAAATGCAGTTGTGGTAAGATAATTATTTCAAAAACATTTCAAGCATTTTATTTTTCAGGGCCAACTTCCCCCTCAGATTTTCGAGCCACTTGGATTTTGAATGCAGCTTCCAAAAGACAAAAATAGCCTAATCATATTTTTTATAATTGATACAATCACACGGGTGTGATGTAAAATTCACATTAAAAAAATGTGCTGCTAAATTCAAATCTGCTTTCGCTGGCTGGCGCTGAGCTAGAGACAGGCCCGTTTTACAGCGCTGCACATTATAACCAATCACACACGAGTCAGTTGAGTTTATGAATGCAACGGCCAATCAGAGGCGTTCAGATGAGTCATCGATGAAACGCTGGTGTTTTGTTCACTGCGCGAGTCGCTGACTGAATTCTGCTCTTTGGCGAATTAATTCTCTCATCAGAAACAACAAAGTGCAGATGTGCCAACGATGTAAGTAAGATATGCATTTCACAGTCTAAACAGCTTCAGTGATTATAATGTGAGTTTTTGAGAGTGAACTCTGGCTAGACTGAAATCAGTGATAATGTTCTTTGATAATGTAAATGTTCTTTGCTCTCTTTCTGTACAACGAAAGTGTTATAATTAGTAACTTACAATGTTTTTTTTTTAATTAAATTCACGTTAAATACAAAGTCAATCGTAGCCTATTAAAAATATGAATACCTAGTGCCCTCTCAAAAATAATAAGTGCATGAGGCCCCTGCCTATAGCCTATCTAATCCTTATAACTGTAATTTGTTTTATATTATCAATGTAATGCGTTAAAAAGGCTGATAATTAGTAAAAAAAAAAAAAAAGAAAAAGAAAACATCCCACTAAAAAAAAAAACATTGCTCAAGAGCTCATTGTTTTCTGCAGCGAACTTGAACGGCACTTTTCGGCTTCCGTACTGACTCTGAGTGTTCTTCTTTCTTTCAGAACGGCACAGGTACAGTTCAGATTCACGTTGAGTAAAATGATACAAATACGAGGTATTTTCCGGAACGCGTCACGTATCTTAGAACACTGTCTGTCTGTCTGTCTGTAAAAAGCCGACCTACGGTGAGTTTAATCATCAGCAACTAGTTTTACACAATGGGAAATAGCTCACTTTCATCAAAGTAAGTTTTCTTTACAGAACAATCTGATGATACTGAACCTGTGTGACATTTTAATGGCACCGAATTAAAAGACAAACGCTAGTCTATTGGACTTTTACATTTTTGTTAAGACCTTGGCAGTGTCAGGAGCAGGGCCGCATTAAGACCGCACTGGGCCCCGGGGCTATGACCGGGGCAGGGCCCCCCATCACAATAATTATATATATATATATATATAGGGTACAACGGGGCTAAAAGCCCACCTTAAGAAAAAATGTGCCATCTCAACTAAATAACAGCGCTAATACGTGGGGGGCGTGGTGGCTTTGGCGATCGACGCTCCAGTCAGTCTACTCCACAGCCAATCACGGGCCCCCTCCTTGCTCGGGCCCCGGGGCTTCAGCCCCGCCTAGCCCAATGGTTAAAACGGCCCTGGTCAGGAGTTACAAAAGCATTAAATCATTACAAAATAGTTTAATAACTCAAATAGACACAAATAATGTGTTTCATTAATGTTGGAGGCCCATATTCTTCATGCATATACAGTATATTGATTATATAGTGAGGTCCAAATGTCAGACTACTGGTAAAATGCTTATATTTTGCATTCTACTACAAGAATAAACTACACATTAAGCATTAGTTTCTGTTAAATTTTTAAACGTCTTAATATGACTCCTTTTTGTTTGCTCTAATAACAGCAGCACTTTAGTTTCATGAACTCCAAAAGTTTGTGTAAAACTTGATGACCGTGTTCAGCATCATGATTTGAGAAAGATGATCTGACCTTTTCGTGCAAAGGAGTTCACGTGGTTTTGCCTATTTGATGACTTATTTAGTGACTTTGAAAAAGTGCCAAAACTTAATGTCTTTCTTCTTACATTTCCATCTTTAAAGGTCCAAAAGAAAATGCATTCCCAATGCTGTCTGAGACTTTTTGACCCTTCTATATTTATACCAAATGTGTCTAGCTGTTCAGTTTTTAACATGTCCTTGCACAGAGTTAAGTAGGAGTTGTCTTGCTTTAAATGAAATCCTGTGTATCATATATGGATTTGGGACATAATTTGTATAGACCTTTGTCCTGCAGTGGGAATTGACTGGTTTGAGCCTGAACGTAAACATTTGTACAGTTTATCTGTAACATCAAATGTGAGTTTCAAGGTTTTTAAAATGTACTCAAGGTTTTAGATGGGGGGCTGTGCCTTAAAAACCTTAGGAAATTGAAATAAAAAAGAAACCGAAGCAGAGCGCTGCCATTTCTATAATGAGTGAGTTTTATAAAATCTCATAGTTCATATAGATTCAGACAAATGTAAAACTTGTATCTCAGTTGAACAGTTCCAATAATGACTACATGGTGTCACTAGCAGTTTGTTTTACATTTCCTGTGCAGCCCAAGGCATCGATCTCCACCAGACCTCAGCAGCAGCGAGTTGGTCCTCACTGCAGAACACAAGATCCAGGGGGAGAGGTTGGATCCAGATCCAACTCCTCCCACCTTACATATACCTAAACCTACCTGTCTCCACCCCCTGATCCCTAAACCCACCCATCTCCACCCCCTAGATGTGGATCCAACCCCGCCTCCTGGATCTTTGTTCTGCAGTGAGGGGCTACTGGCAGCTACAGCAGCACGGAACCTTCTATGAGTTCCGCACCTATTACATCCAGCCGCATCTCAACGCTGTCTTCCTCAGACTGACCAATGAGGAGATCCACCTGTGGACAGCCCACTCAGAGCTCATCGGATACTGGAGTGTGGAATATGGGGGTCTCAATCAGGTTCCCTTTCGATACTTCACTTGTACTGCATCTTGCTTAAGACGCATATGGGAAAAAAGCCTTTTTTCTCCTGAACTGAAGCCTTTTCATTCACGCAGTGAAACTGCACGGCCATTGGTTCGTGCAGTGCTTAAAAAATGAACCAATGGCTCGGCAGCAGAGCTGCACGAGCTTATGGCGACGAAGCCCGCCAAAGCCCGCCAGAATGGGCGGGGCATCTGGCTATATAAGCAGGCGCTCGCCACAGGATTCTCAGATTTCTTCTCCTTCAGCAAAGACTCTACGTCCTCAAGCTGATCCGAAACCGCTCGCCGTTGACACGCCTTCGCAGCTGGAATCGGTAGCTCTCAGCACAGCTGACCTGCTTCTCTGCCGCTCCAGCGACGCAGCAGTTCCGGTCTGGTTCCCCTGCCGCCATCCGGCGATTTCTAAAAGAGCTTCTAAAAGAGCAAATTGGCGTTGTTGCAAATGCCATGCCGTTACTGCGGTTCGTGCGGGTCTCCCCTGCACGCCGATGACGGCCACACGGAGTGCATTTCCTGCTTGAGGAAATCCCATGCGGAAGCTGTGCTCACGGGAGCTATTTGCTCCCATTGCGAGAGCTTCAGTCTCGCCTCTCTCCGCTCACGGATCGCTTTCTTTTCAGAGAGCGACTCCGCCCCCCGCGCCCTCCCGTTTTCTTCCTCCCAGGGACCTGTGAGGAAAAAACAGCGGGGCAAAGGGGTCGAGCGATCGGCTACGAGCGAGCTCACGCCGGCCCAGATCCCGCGTGCCTCGCTCTCGCCGCAGAGAGAGTATTCCCCCGTCCTTTTCTCACGGTCTGATCAGCGTCCCTTTGCTGGTGCGAGCGACCTGATCTCATTCGGGGGAAGTGGAGACGAGCTGCTCGATGACAGCATGTAAAGACGGGATGGATGCCGAGCTTCTCCGTATCCTCTCCAAAGTGGTTCCTCTTCCAGTCTGGCCTGGACCCCGCTACCCTCAGGGATCTGAGGAGCGTGACTGACCTGGCTCTACGCGCCACCAAGACCACCGCCCAGGCGATCGGGAGATCGATGGCCAGCCTTGTGGTGCTCGAGCGCCATTTATGGTTGATGCTGACGGAGATTAAGGACGCGGATAAGATCCCCTTCCTCGATGCTCCAGTTTCTCCCAAAGGTCTTTTCGGCCCGGCGGTCGAATGATTCGCTGAACGCTTCACGGAGGCACAGAAATCGTCCCAGGCTATGCAACATTTCCTGCCTAAGCGCTCCAGCTCCGCTGCTGCCTCAGCTCGCCCTAAATCTGCGCCGACTCAGCAGCCTGCGAAACCAGCACCTGCCGTCCCCGCTGTTCAGCCCGCTAAAGCACAGCAGACGCGGGGACGCTCACGCTCGGTCAAACGCTACCCTCTTCCTAAGCGCCAGGGACCCCGACCCAAGATAACGCCCAAGCATTCAACCGCTGTGATAGCGGAAAAAATAAAAAAACACAAACATTTTCAAAAAGAGAGGAAACTTCCTCTTCCATCACTCGTAGGTGTTCTGCCCCTGTGCGGCCAGTCACCCGAGCTAATTCACCCCCTCGTCACCTCAAGCAGCCTCTCTTACACCTCTTAACACCCCGTTCAGCTCCGTGTGCAGAGGGAAATGTGTTTTGTGCAATCAACGGGTCCGTTCATGCGCCCAAGCATTCAACCGCAATGATAGTGGAAAAAATTATAAAACACATACATTTTCAAAAAGAGAGCAAACTTCCTCTTCCATCCCTCGTAAGTGTTCTGCCCCCGTGCGGCCAGTCACCCGAGTTAATTCAACCCCTTGTCACTCAGGCCGAGGCCTGGCAGGCCATCCCCAGAGTGTAGAGATGGGTTATGGGGATAATAAAGCGAGGATATTCACTCCAATTCGCTCGAAGACCCCCGCGCTTCAGCGGCGTGGTCCCCACCTCAGTGCAGAGCAAGGACGCCCATGTCCTGCGCTCAGAGGTGATGAATTTGCTGGCAAAAGAAGCCGTGGAAAAGGTTCCTCCAGCCCAGAGCGAGTCAGGCTTTTACAGCCATTACTTCCTCGTCCCCAAGAGAGATGGTGGCATCCGACCCATCCTCGATCTCAGACACCTGAATCGCGCCCTCATGAAGAGGTCGTTCA
>NW_015558644.1:545742-548535 GCF_001515605.1 Sinocyclocheilus anshuiensis
AGACCAGGGACGCGTTGGCCCACGATTGGCCCAACCTCCTTCTCTATGCTTTCCCCCCGATCGCTCTGATCCCGACAGGTAATCAGGCGAGTGAGGGAACAAGAACACAGGGTTCTCCTGGTGGCCCCCCTTTGGATGAACCAGCTGTGGCTATCGGAGCTAACTCAGCTACTGATAGCGGCCCCTTGGCCTGTTCCACTGAGACAGGATCTCCTCTCTTAAGCGAACGGGACATTATGGCATCATCGGCCCGGCCTATGGGCCCTGCACCTCTGGCCGCTCGACGAGAGCCGTCGTGCCTCCCAGAGCGAGTCTTAAACACAATTTCGGAGCCTAGAGCTCCGTCTACGAGACGCCTCTATGCCTTAAAGTGATATTTTTTTGTCCGCCTGGTGTCTAAACCGCGGCAAAGACCCCCTCACTTCCGAATTGGCAGAGGTATTGTCATTTGTACAAGAGCTGCTGGATAAGGGTCGTTCCCCATCCACGCTCAAAGTCTATGTGGCGGCTATAGCGGCCTCTCATGCCCCTATTGACGGTCAATCAGTGGCCAGAAATAGCACAATCATCCGCTTCCTGAGAGGTGCTAGGAGGCTGAATCCGCCTCGTCCCCCTACCGTCCCTTCATGCTCGCCGTCCACATTCGCAAGGTTTTATAACCTGGAAGTCCCGGCCTTGCAGGCCAGGGTCCTTTCTGCTTGAAGTGGCAAGTATCACGCCCAAGTTCTCTGGCATTGTGTCACCTGTTAGCTCTCGACCCCTGGGTGTCGAAGTTACGTGAATACTCTGGAACGATTAACCAGGCCGGGTGTGACCTAGAAAGCTCAGCCCGTATTAGCCTTGGAGAAAAAAGGCTTTTTTTCCCATATGCGTCTTAAGCAAGATGCAGTACTCGTTCCCGTATCTCAGGGAACCGAGGTTACGTTAGTAACCGAGTACGTTTTCCACATCTGGAAGTGTGGTGAGAATGACTACTGAATTCTTAAACGTCTAATCTATGCTTTTATAACTTTATAGGATTCATCAATAAGTAAAATGCAACAAAACATTGACATTTCTGACCTAAGAAACCTGACTCTTTACTTCTAGGGGTTGGCAGATGTCCCATATTAGCCAAGGCATCCTGCCTCATTAGCACTTATTTAAAACCCTTGTGCTGTGCTTAAAATTCTTTACCTGGTCAAAATGACCAGCATTTTAAAATTTGCTTGTAAAGCTCTCATTATGCTATATTATCACCAAATTTTGGATTACATTTTTTGTCAACTTGTTTTCTCATAGGCCTCATTGATCTGAGCTTATGCACCTCAGTTTTAAGCGGAAAAAGGCATTGTGGTTAATTTTAATAATATAATAATTAAACTGAGTTGCATAAGCTCATATCAATGAGGCCTATGACTAATCAGTTCCAGAAAGAAAAACAAAATCTATGCTAATTGAAAGGAAACAAGTTGATAAAAAAGACTGAATCTAGTGTTTGGTAATAATAGTAATAGCAATTTTCTGTAGGCCGGTCATTTTTTACTGGTAATACCACAAGTCTTCAAGATGAATAAATAAATAAATAAATACATACATATAAATAAATAAATAAACAAAAAAAAAAATTATATTTTGGGGGGGGGGGGTTGTTATTCCCTGTGTGAGCAGCCAGTAAGTTTTGTGATAACATTAACTAGCATTTTCAGTAAAAATAAAATCCTCTCTTGTTTATACAGTAAACAAGTAATCTTACTAAGATAATATGTATTTATTTTATTTAAAATGTCTAAAAACACAATGCAGCTCACATACTACTCCATAAGAAACATTCCTTTCTGTCTTTGCTGCAATAGACAGCTATGCCCAGCGGGCATCTGTGCGGGCAGCTCTGGCTCAAAACCCCAAATGGATCTAGCAGTACATCTCTAAAGCGATGCACATGCTGAGCTCTCAGGATAATGAGGTGACGTACCTTGTACCCTGGAGCAAAATTCAGAAGCCACCCAAAGATGGAGGTGAGAATGTATGCTATACCAATGCATGCTCACATGGTGCTGTAAGCGATATAAGACATAATTTTTTAACAACTTATTGTTTGACCCTAAGGACTGTTTTCAGAGGTTTTCCCCCTTCTGCCAGGACCAGACATGCATAAACATTCATAAATTGTTCACAAAACAAAGACACACATATTTCAAATGCTTTAGGTGAATTTATTTTTTTTTCTGTAGGAGTTTTGGAGCTGGCAACCTTCCAGATGAAGCCTGGCGGTCCGGTGGTGTGGGGCAGGGCGTTTCAGGCAGCAGTGGGCACCCACACAGGATCAGGATACGCCCACGCAGTTGGGGTTTTTCACTCTGAATTCGGACAGCTTAATCAAGGTGAGTGTAGACAAGAAAGCAGATATGTTTTAAAACAATAGTTACATCCTGTAATTTAAATATACAGTAGTGTTCAAAAGTTTGTGGTCAGTATTTTTTTTGAAAAGTATTAATATTTTTATTCAGCAAGGACTCATGAAGACGATGACAGTACAGACATTGTTAATGTTAAAAAAATTATATTTCAAATAAATGCTGCTCTTTTTAACTTTCTAGTCATCAAAGAATCCTGAAATAAATGCTGTATCGTAGTTCATAGTGAATCATAATTCAACTTTAACATCACAGGAATAAATTACATTTTAAAATATAAAACATTTTAATAGTAGTGATGTTTCACAATATTACTGTATTTTTTATCAAGCAAATACAGCCTTGGTGAGTTTTATATATATATATATATATATATATATATATATATACATACACA
>NW_015558644.1:548770-552803 GCF_001515605.1 Sinocyclocheilus anshuiensis
CATACAGTATGTGTATGTATATATATATATATATATATATTCTGATATTTCTTTCCATGCACAGTGCATGTTTTATGGTGGTATGAGTGCGCAGACCAGCGGGCAGCAATACGACATAAATCGCATGATAATGTCAGAGTGGTGGCGGCAGGTAAATCTTAAATATAGCTCACTACACCGGACATTATCATACCATTATAATAATTTTTGTCTCAGAAAAATAATTTTTTTATATTTTACAGTTTGCTTTTTTTTTTTTTTTTTTTTTTTTTTTTTTTTTTTTTTGCAGCGTACCTGGTGTCACAGAAGAACGAACAAATGTTCCCCTGTGCTTTCTCACCAATCAAATAACATGGCTTCATGGTTTGACTCCAAACTCAGGAAAATGTGAAGTGAAATTTGATTGATGCAGTGCATGAGATAAGTGAACTGATAAACAAATTTAATTCTTGCAAGTTCCTTGAGAAGTTTTTGCTGATGGTCAAATAATGATTGTGAATCAAAATAATGCTTTACATCACATTAAGACTTCCATCCTCAAACTACTGCAAACTACGTCAGTGTTTCACAACATGTTATTATGTTTCTACAATAAATGCTTACATAATAAAATCAATTATAAATTCAGCAGTGTTATATTTGCATCGATTAGATGTAGTGATGTAATCTAGCTTCTTTTGGTTAAATTTTAAGCAGATTGACACTGAAAATAATTAATTTGTTGAATTTCCCAATGCGATGTCACAGATCAAACAGTATTAGGGTTGTAGAATTGTCATGATTTATTGTGTAAATAGACTAAGTGTACAAAGCAAGTAACAGACAATCCACAGCCATACATTTGAAATGTAAACCGGTATTAAATGAGGAACATCACTCTGGTACAAAAACCTTTTGTCATTTTAGCTTTTTTGTTGTTTTTTTGGTTCTTTCGTTTTGGTTGAACCCAAACCAAAACTAAACAATAAATGAAAAACAGCAAAACCATTGCCTGTGGAGAATCCAGTGCAAAGAGATTAACACATTTTGACATTAAATTAAATTTCAATTAACACAGCAAGTAAAGTGCTTGGATGAAAGGCAGACAATGCTGTTGCCAATCCCAATGAGATCCAAAATACTGATTTAACAATCCAAACTCAATGTATGGACAGATAATGAACGGCTATGTAATACAGCTGGAATCAGTGTTGTTTTTGTGGATTTCTGTATTTAATGGTCCAGAGATCCAATGAAGGGCACACCAGATGCCCTTTTACTAAAGAAGGCACATAATCGGTATGTTTGAATTGATTTCCTTCTAAGTTGTTCATGCGAATCCAGGAGCATCCCCTAGGATTACTGTGTCAGTCGAGGTATTTGTTACATATTGTAACCATAAAGCTTACTTGTATAAACTTTATTTTATTATTAAAAAAACCCTACAAAATCAATCACTTTTTTGTTTTGCCCATGCACAAAGGCATGTATAAAGATAACATGAGTCACTCTTAGATAGAACAGCCTATAAAATAATGCCCCTTCTGACTTTTTAAAACATCTAAAACAATTGCTTGTTTATAAATAATGACATATTAAAAACAAAATCATTTTAACATAGTACAATTTTCAGTTTTGCAGTTCAGCCCTTAGCCACGCAAACAATTATGATTCTTCAGCATGTGATTCCCAGTCTTCTAGTCTTAAGAAAATAAAATACAAAGACACTGACCCTGAATTATTGATCATTGGCATTTTTCCATCGGCCCGATTATCTTGCATGATGAAAATCGATCTCTATTGACGACTGCGCAAAATACAGTCGGTATACACCAGAAATTATGGCTTCAAGTTTTTAACACTGTGACTAACATGGTTCAGATTCAGCCATGCTAGAAACACGAGAGAAGTCTTTTCCAATTTTCAGTTTTTCAGTTCAGCCCTTAGCCACGCAAACAATTATGATTCTTCAGCATGTGATTCCCAGTCTTCTAGTCTTAAGAAAATAAAATACAATGAATTACCCTGAATTATTGATCATTGGCATTTTTCCATCGGCCCGATTATCTTGCATGATGAAAATCGATCTCTATTGACGACTGCGCAAAATACAGTCGGTATACACCAGAAATTATGGCTTCAAGTTTTTAACACTGTGACTAACATGGTTCAGATTCAGCCATGCTAGAAACACGAGAGAAGTCTTTTCAATTTCTTTTGCATTGACTTGCATTGAGTATCTCGGCTGCAGTATCAGCCTCTCAGCTGACCGGTGAAGACATTTATCTTCAGACAAGAGGTCAGAACAGCAGACTGCAGCTCAAAGGCCACAAAAACATTGTGAAATAAGTGGAATCCACTGGCTCCTGTTAGCATGTAGTGTAAAGAGAGACTCCGGCTCACACAAAGCTTTCTATTGGCTTCTCCGTGTTCTCTTTAATAGACAGAGGGCTCAGGAGGGCCATGTTGATCGCTGTTTCTTTACGACGAATGGAGCTCTCTGAGTGGTCGTCACTTTGGTCCTTGGCAAAGTTAACAAATACCTGTTGATTGGGAAGATGAGTATTCAGTAATCACAGCAAGACACACACACAAACAAATAAAAATTAACTATAACAACCTTGTTGTGATACAATTTTTTGTTGTCTTTAATGAATATTAACAGGCCGTGACCCAAAAGGATAGTCCACCCAGAAATAAAAATTCTGTCATCATTTACTCCCTCTAAACCTGCATGACATTCTTTCTTCTGTGAAACACAAAATTTGATATTTTGAAGAATGTTGGTAACCAAACAGTATGGACAAAACTACTATGGAAGTCAATGGGACCCAAAACTGTTTGGTTACTAACATTCTTCAAAATGTATTCTTTTGTGTTCAACAGAAGAAATAAAGTCCTACAGGTCTGGAATGACATGAGAGAGAGAGTAAATGATGACTACCCCTTTTAACAGTTGACTGCTTTTCAACTTCCTCTTGTCCCCAGTAGGGGTCACTGTGCAACACACATGAGAAACCCTACTCTGAAATGTGCCTGAGATATTTTAGGGTTGGAAATGCCCCCTCACCTGGTCCAAAGTGGTCTGGGACACGGAGTAGTCCTCTATCCGGAGAAACTCTTTGTTCTTAGCGAGGATGCTGAAGATGTGAGCGAGGGAGGTGAGGGAGGAGGGGAGCTGGTATTGCAGCATGTTTCTGTGTTTTTCTTTCAGGGTGCTTCCCGGCAGCTCGCTCTCAATGAACTTCATCACCGGCTGCAGGTCAGGATCTGGCCCTGCAACCCTCAGAATGATGGTGTACCCATCTCCAAATCTGCAAGAAGAGGAGCAAGTGATGTCTCCTAGACATGTCTAAAAAGTAATGTATGCTTTATGCTTCATGTTCTTGATTTGAGTCATTGTTTTTGCAGTTCGATTCAAAACACATTGTACTTTGAAATAGCTTAAATAAGCCATGAACCAGAGCAACTAGCTACGAGGTGAATCACAACATCACAAACTTTGATTTGAAGCCAAAAAAATATATGAAAATTGGACAAAAAGACAAAAGGGCTGTGTACTTAATGAGGGAAAGAGCTACAATCCCATGAAGCATTGGGAATGACAAAATTGATTATTATGACAGAAAAATAACTATTAATTTGTTGCCGGTGTTGCTAGTGTATATAGGAATAACATTTTATGTTTATTGCAAAATATGCACATATATACAAATATTTAACTATGATTATTTTTGTAAATATTTAAGTAGTTTTTCTTTTGGGGCAGTTTGCTTGTTTCGGTTCTCTGATTGGAAGAGATTTCTCTGCAGAATCATGATGTGACGATTGGGGTGGGGCCGAGAGCCGTGGGAACGGAGCGAGGCCGGTGACGTGAGTGATAATGAGCATCACCTGTGCGCCACACATGAGTAATGTAGTTTTTCACTAAGAATTTCACTAACACATGATTATTTAAAAATAAGTCAGTAGCCCCTCACTGCAGAACACAAGATCCAGGGGGCGTGGTTGGATCCACATCTAGGGGGTCCCACCTTACATATACCTAAACCTA
>NW_015558644.1:552994-571766 GCF_001515605.1 Sinocyclocheilus anshuiensis
TGGATCCAACCACGCCCCCTGGATCTTGTGTTCTGCAGTGAGGACCATCTCAAATAAGTTGGAATAATGTGAACTGACAGCTTCAACAAAGCAGAGATGATCAATTAACAACCTCATATCTCACGGTAGGTCTGTCTATCCAATTCCCGAATGGAGAAAATGAAAGGGATTCTTACTTCCGAAACTCGGCTGCTACACTCTATCATTCATGATCGTACCTGTTCTTCAGGTGTTGGACGCTACCCAGACAGCGGAACCTGCCGTTCACCATGATGGCCATCCTGGTGCACAGCGCTTCACATTCTTCCATGCTAAGAGTGAACAGAACGTAGGTTAGTATGGAAGAAAACAGATGAAATACTGCCCCCTAGTGATAGATGGTAGAAGTCTAAACTCTGCAAAAATCTAAGATAAAAAACTAAGACATGAAAATTTTAGAGGAAAACAATACTATCATCAATGCTGTCAGCGCTGCTGTTTAGCAATAGCTCACTTAATGTGCTTATCTATAACATTAGCTGACTGTTAGTGTTTAGTTTAAGTGCATAAACTGTAATTGTATTAGGACAAGTCTGGTCAATGTACCTATGTGAGGTAAGTAGGACAGAGCGTCCCTCTTTGATGACACTGTGGATGCAGTTCCACAGTGCTCGTCGTGCTTTGGGGTCCATTCCAGTGGTGGGCTCGTCCTGTAACCAAAAGCACAGCAAAACTCAGTTTCGGCCATAGGAAACACACATTGAACAGCAACATCGGCGGGAAGAACACCATCTCTTCCTCACACGTGCATTGCACACTCAAGTGAACCGAAACAGGCTTGCTGAATCTTGAGCGTTCTTATGTGATCTTTGTGTGATCAACCCACTATGAGGCCTCTCTGAAGGCGAAGGCTAAGGAGTTCAGGGTAATTTAGCTCTAGGGGTTTATACAACGAGAGCGGGAAACCCAGCTGAGAGAATAATCAAACAGTGGTCATATGATCCAGACTTATGTTGTTTTTGTTGATTAGTTTGCAGACATTCACCCTAGGAAGCATAAGACTTTGAGCCAGTTGTGTAAGTGTCTTTGTGTGTACATGTGTGTGTTGCACATACCAGGAAGACCACTGGTGGGGCTCCAATGAGTGAAATGGCGGTGGAGAGTTTGCGCATGTTGCCACCGCTGTAGCTTCCTGCTTTCTTGTCCACGTACTTTACGAGGCCCAGTTTACGGATTCCCCACTCTGCCACCTGCCCAAGGTACAACACATCAGTAAAACTAACAACACTTCCTATTAGGGTTAATCTCACAAAACATTTCCAGGTCACATTTACCTCAAAATCAAAAGAAAAATTCTATTCTATACTATTCCATTATAAAAAACAAAAATGTCTGTTTTACATTATCCCTCAAATTGTCATTACCATTATTTTTTAAATTTCATTGTTTTCTTAAAGGGGTGGTTGATTGCGATTTCACTTTTTTAATCGTTAGTTAGTGTGTAATGTTGCTGTTTGAGCATAAACAATATCTGCAAAGTTACGGCGCTGCAAATGGAGTTCTATGCAAACGGGTCTTTTAAAATTCTGGTAGTTTAATGCCTGCAAAAACGGCTCGTAGGGACTACAACGAGCTACTTCCCGGGTTCGTTGCATCACAAACCCAGAAATGTACATAAACCCCGCCCCTGGGAACATGCAACGAAGGGGGCGGGGCCATGTTCCAGACAAAGTGCAGTAGGCGGTTAACGAATCACAACACACTGGGCCGGCAAACCAATCTGAGCCCATTGCATATTTCTGAGGGAGTGATATCATAGAAACAGGAAGTCAACCGGCCGTTCAAATGACAATGGAAACAGTGGCTTACAATAAAGGTAAAATATATGAAAAATAAGGCGTTTTTTTTTTTTTTTGAAATGAAGCATGAAGACATGTTACACTGCACCCCATAAACACAATCAAACCAAGAAAAAAAGCAGTCAACCACCCCTTTAATGATGATTTGTCATTACTATAATACATGACCTTTTTCCCTTTTTCATATTTTTTTGTGTATTTTTTAAGTTTAAATCAATCAATGGGAAAATGTGCTTAATGGTCAAAATACAAAAAAAATCAGTTTTTTTTTGTAATTAATTTTATTGTCAGTGGAGATTGTTATTACTGAAATACAGTATTTTTTATATTTTTGTACAATGATCAGCATACACTAAAGCCTGTATAAATACTTTTATTTTTATTTATTTTTTGCATTTTGGTAATGAACATTATGGCAGCCCAAGCACTTATTTGGGATGTCAAATGTGAAAAATAAGTCTCATTTCATTATTTAAACGTATAATTTCATTATAAAAATATGTAAATATGTAAAATATGACATGGGAGTGTGATTCACCCTAAGGGTCACATAACATGAAATTATATATATATATATATATATATATATATATAAAAAAAGAGTAAATCATTATTTAAGTACTGGTGTTAGTTTATATGCTCTGCTCACCTCACAAACTTCCTTTTCAGGTACACCACGCAGGATGGCGTAGAATTCCAGGTGTTCCCGTCCTGTCAGCAGATCATTGATGGCATCAAACTGAGGGCAGTAGCCCATGTTCTGATGTACTTCATCTATTTCTCTGAGTATACTGGAAAAACGAAGGAGCAGCGTCATCAAAAAATGCATCCACAGAATTTTAAGATGAACCTATGACTTAAAAACACACACACACACACATACCAACATATATATAGACTAAGCTGTAGTAAGGAAGTAGCATCATATATGCTACTTATAATAACTAGTTGTATTTTACTGCCTGTACCTTTTCCCAGCCAAGAATGCTTCTCCTTTGGTGACCACACAGTCTCCGGTCAGCATTTTAAAAGTACTGGTCTTTCCGGCTCCGTTGACACCAAGCAGACCGAAGCACTGAAAGAAGAAGGAAACACGTCAGTTTGTGGTCTTACAGTAGACGAGAAGAAGAGTGATTTATTCAAATGAGGCTGATCATGAGGCAGCTGTCATGAATTACCTCTCCTGGAGGAATGCCAACACATAGACGATCAACAGCGGGCTTCTGTTTCCGCTTGTACACCTGTAATAGAAAAGGATGACAGATTGATGAGGGCAACATTTATTTGACTAAATTTGAAATACTAATGTTGATGTCTGTGTTCATCAGCTGAGGATTTCTGCTGACCTTAGTGAGTTGTCGGAGTTCAAGAATGTCTCCCTGTCCAGCTCCACTCATGATTCTCTGCCTCTCTCTGGCCACATCCTCATCCTCCTCTCCAATCGGACTCAACTTGGCACTTAAAGACCTGCAGGAAATGATCAAACCATATTAGATCTTCTAAATCTTCTAATCCATAATTTCATTAGCAATTCATATAAATGTAATTTGTTTTAGAATATCTTGTGATGTTGCTTACTTGGGTCCAAAGAAGAAACGGTACTGGATAAGGACTGTGATGATGAAGAAAACCACTCCTTCCACAGCCATAGCAAAAAGATTCTTGCCCACCATGTCCCACTCCAATGGAGAACGGAAACTGTTCTCACCTAATGCAAGGTAAGCATTCAGCATAGGTAATATTTACCCTTGCAGTAGTTACAGTTAATACAGTAGACACAGATCAAGTTTATGAGGTCAAACTCTGGAATTCATTGCTCTTATATTGGTAATCTGTCAAAAAATGAAAATTTAAAGTGGAGCTAGCTAATCTTACCAAATCTCTCCAGAGCGTCAGCCATGGCCTGATTCTTCACCATGTCGATGAGACCTCGACCCAGGCAAAAATGTGGAAAGATGAGCAAAACGTTCTTCAGGATGTCATTAATGCCACCAGTCTCCTGCAGAAGGGATTGAAGACATTAGAAATCATTATATGTGCTTGTAAATTACTGCTAAGAATAGCAAATAGCAAGATGGCATTAGGATGAAACCAAAAAAGTAATTTCTTACATTATTTCCAAATAACTCCATGACAAAAGTGGACACGCTGCCATTGATCCCAATGAGGATGTTGACGCTAGTGAGAACCACGTAAGCAGTGCTGGGGATTTTGAAGAGGAATGAAGCCGGGTACATAAGAGGAGTGATGGACCATCTGAAGAGAGACAAGAATAAGTATTTATTACCAGGGAAAAGGTTATGTGCAAATTGGCAGTGTATTGAGGCCCCATGTCGGGCCCCAAGCATATCTAGGTATCACAATATCATAGAGACATGAGGGAGAGCTCTTTTCGATAGGGAAGATTCCCAGATTGTGTGCTTTGTAAAGTATAATGTATAATCCCATACAGGGCCCCAAAGGGGTCTTTCCATATCTGCGGAATTTATACATACAGTAGATGTGGGTGTGCTCTTTCACTAAAGGAAATATATAGAGGCCCCATGTGGGACCCCCAGCCATGTCTAGGGATCAGACTATCTAAGAGAGATATTTTGCAAAGACAAGCACCACTCACATCATTTTTAGAAAATATTTCTAAACATACTATATATATGTTCTAGATTTATTTGATATGTGATTTATAACAAGTTTTTTTTTCTATTAAATTTCTTTCCCATTATCTTCAGAAAATGTACCTGTATGCACTTTATAATTAATTTTTTTCTTATGTTTATTCTATTTCACATCTTAATCAGAAAATGTATGTTATATTCCATTTCTTTCACAATTTATTCAGAAAATATACCCAAACATAATTTATAATGTGATGTTTCTATTTTTATTCTATTTAAAGTTTTCTTCAAAAATGTCCCTAAACATACTTTATAATCTGTTTTTCTCCTATATTTATTATATTTCTATTTGAAATTTTCTTTAAAAAATGTCCCCAAACATAGTTTATAATCTGGGGTTTTCCCCCCCATTTTATTATTTCTTTTATAAATATAGTTCATAACCTGTTTTTTCTGTTTCTATTTATGGAATATATTGTCAGTACCTACATAAATTATCGCCATATTGAGCTGGTATTTTTGATATAAGTGAATGTCTTGATCTGTCTTTTTTACCCATAAAGAAGCAGTAGAAGGGCAAGAACAGGCAGGTTGGTGGCGGAGACGTAGGCTTTTTGTTGAAAGCACACAAAGATCATGATCACCAGAGTAGCAGGGACGACATAATTGCACTGTACCAGAAAATAGACAGAAATGTGCATTAGAAATTTTGGGTCAGCAGCCAAGTAGGTGAGTGGTGCATTATGAGATTTGAAAGCAAAACCAGACACTCACCATATCCCAGAGAAAGTTGGCCAGCCAGTAGAGGAATGGCTGAACTCCACTGATAAACTGCATGTGCTTGGCCTTATTCACTCGCTCCTGAATGAGGAAGACAACGAAGCTGGCAGGGACAAAGGACATGGCGAAGATCACACAGATGGAAACCAGCACATCCACTGAGGTAGTCATTCTGAAATGCCAAAATCAGGGTTCAGAGATTAGAAAAACATGACCAATGCACTTAACGTTATTTACATTTCATTTAATCAATGTTTCAATGCTTACAGGGCCACTTGAGAAAGCTGTTCCTTGGTCAGATTGAGTGGATGGTTGAACGTAGTGATGCCAAACTGACGGGCGTCTTTGCCAGGCGGCAAGCTGGCACGCAAGATACCATTGTTCATTACATTGAGGAAAGCTCCAATACCGTGCCAGCCCTTGTTATTGAACCATATCTGAAAACAAATTGCCAATAAAAATCATTCCACGTAGACTTATTTAAAATATAAAATAGAAATGGCAGTCATCCAATTGTCACTCACCTTGACATTATTCTTAGTGTCCAGCCCATTGATGAAGGCAGACAGGCTTTTCAAGAAACGGTCGGCCGCTGATCCTGAGTCCTAAAAGAGTAGGATAAGAAACACTTCATGCACTATTCCTGAGAGCTATTTGATTCATTTCCTAAGACTCAATGTTTTGGCTTACCTTCCCCAGTTGGAAGATTTCCCTGACTCTAGAGATGGCATCATCAATCTCCTCAGCAGGAGGAAGTAACTGAGTGCTTCTAGCACCCAATGAAAATCCTCCATATCTGAATTCGTTCACCCATATCTTGTTCTTTAAGCTATGAAAGAAACAATCCGTTAATGTGTTGAATGATGCTGCTGAACTATTTCTGTTCATTTGGATAGACAATCAGGCCAAACCTTTTCCCAATGATCTGTGCGTAGGTCTTCACTAGATAGTCTGAGATGTTTCGTCCCGTCAGGTTCTGGAGGGTCTCAGTCTCACTGATCTTAATCTGAGGAGGTGGCAGTCCACCTGCACCAGCAGGGCATTCTGGGAGCATCTTCTTTTTACCATTACAGCTGCACTCGCAAGCAGGCGATGGGTTGTCCATGGTCCAGTTTGTTGATGTGAAAATGTCCATCACACTTTCTGCCACTTCTGGAGTAGACCATTCCTCATCGCCCATTGTACAGGGAGCATCACTGAAACCATGGGAGAAGACAAGCTTAGTTTTTTCCTGAATTAAAAATAATAGCAGTTACAAAAAAATGTTTCATATACTGTAAGTTACTTACGGAATTGGTTCTCCTTCCATGCATCGCGTTCCAAAGCTAGGATCATCTAACAAAGCGTTGAGTAATTTTTGTGTGCTTATATCATGTGGAGCATCATCACTGTGACAAAGAAAGACCATATTTAATCTAAATGGTTCCATGCAAGCTTTTTAAATTTATGTTGAGTAGCGCATGTTGTCCTTATCATACCTGATGAAAGTAAACTGTTCTTCATACATCCAGGGATTAAGAGCCAGGCTGGGATATTTTCCGAATGGTGGCACAATAAGACTGAACACCAGAGCGATGCATACAAACACAGCGGGAAGAACAATCTGCAAAGAGAATCAAAGTGAGTTGATCAAAACTGAACTGTACTGACATGGGCTGCGTTTCCCAAAAGTAGCATGAGCCTAACTAGATTTTAGAAACCACTGGCATCAGTAGTCTTTACAATCTACTTAGGTTTACAATGCTTTGGGGAATCATAGAAATCATTGGCACCAATAGTGCATCCAATCTACTTAGGCTTACGTTGTTTTTGGGAATCGTAGAAACAATTGGCACTAACAGTTTCTATGATCTACTTACGATGATTTTGGTAAACCCAGCCTAGGTTTAGTTTTTTTTATTGACTATATTTCTCATTCCTACCTGTGCGAAGAAGCCTTTCCTTGAGCGGCGAGCATAAAGCAATCTCTTCCACAACAAAGCCACAAACTGTTGCCTCTTCAAACTCCAGCCTTTCACCTGAAATGATCCTTTCCCATTGGAAACGCTCAAATAGTCGGTCTCTTTCGATTCTGGCGATCAAATATATCAACGACACATTTAAACCCAAACAAATTAAGAAGATATTTGGCTGACTCTACTGTAATGATACAGTATAGATGTTTTAGGGCTTTAAGGTCTACCTGGATCACCATCAGAGTCGTTGCAGTCAAAGTTATCATCTTCAGTCAGGGGTTTGAGGCAGCTCTGGTGGTCAGCACCAAATGAGTGTTGTCTATGTCTGCGCACTGGCAGAGTTCCATCTAACAAAATTCATAATACAAGATGAGATCTTTAAGGGATTTTTTGTCTTTTAATTGCTTATTCCATTTACTAGACAGCTAATAGTGAGGTACAAATTTACCTGAGATAATTTCTGTGTCAACTCCACTGTCCTCTGCCACTTTAAGGAAAATCTATGAAGACAAACAAGAAATATCATTAGTAACTTGCACATGTTGTCAAAAATCACAGCTAGCATCCTAAAGCTTTTCTTGACAGATAAAAACCAAGACAAGCTACACGTACCTCTTCAAGTGTAGTATCTGAGACACCATAGCTTGAAATGCAAAGGTCAGCGAGGCGATCATCCATATCATGGAAGAGCTCAACGAATGCACCATCTTTGGCAGACTCGTATGGCAACACATATGTGATCTCATGACCAAGGTCTTCCACCATGCGGGCAGCGGGAACATGCTTCAGGATTAGACTGGAGATGAGGGCCACATCAACAGGAACAACAGGAGATTCGGGCCATGTAGTTCCTACAGAACATATTGAACAAAGTGAAAACTTTAGTGATTCAGACACATTATAAGATTCAGTTATAATGTGATGAACTGAAAAGTTATCCATCATTTTAAAGTTTGAGGTCTTGTGGTGTTTTACCAATCGCTGTGGCGGCTTCGCTCTCTTGGTCACTACCTAGACCAGCATCCGAACTGCTCTCAGATGCATTGTCATCCTAGAAAACCAATGAAACAACAGTGTTTAGCATGTTAGCTTAACAACTAATCAATGTTTTCTTAGTGTGCTTACTTTCTTAACAAAGGACACAGTGCTGCTCGAGTTCCTGCAAGAACTGAGAGAAGGCTCAGTGTTTTTCTTCACCAAGGTAAGATAGTATCCAGTTCCCAGTTGAGTCTTAAGAAAGAGCGAAGAGCCCACACAACAAAGCTTTCCATGGGAGATGATAGCAATACGATCGCCCAGAATATCCGCTTCATCCATATGATGGGTGGAAAGAATGATAGTCCGACCTAAAAAATACCAAAAGTCCTCAATGATTCAATAAGATCTGATGGCATTTTCTTTGTTTTTAAATACAAAACGAATGGGGTAGTTACCTGCACGATACTTCAGAAGAAGGTCCCAGATGCCTCTTCGAGCGTATGGGTCCACACCAGCAGTGGGCTCGTCCAGAATAACAACCTTTGACCCTCCAACAAAAGCAAGGGCTACCGAGAGTTTCCTCTGCATACCACCTAAGGAGCACAAAAGTGTAAGTTTGCAACAAATCAAACAACTAACAAATCAAAATTTCAGAGGTCATAATGCTACACACCGGACAGTTGGCTGGTCCTGGATTTGCGTTTGTGTGGAAGGCCGGTATCAGTCAGAATCTGCTCCGTCTCAGCCTTCACTTCCTCCTCAGACAGACCCTTCAGACGGGCGTAGAACCAGATGTGCTCTTCTACTGTCAACCTGAAATACACCAGGCCAAGCAAAAGGTGGATTAGCATCCACAGAACTGATTTATACAACCTTAACATCAACTAATATGTGACTTGTTTTCGCATCATTTTTCTTGCAAGGTCTGATTAAAGCACTTACATGCTGAAGAGGACGTTGTGTTGTGGACACACTCCGAGGCTCTGTCTGATCGAACTGAGCTCTGAGCGAATATCTTTGCCCATTATATATGCAGTGCCAGAGGTGGGAGGGAAAAGGCCAGTTAGGATAGACCTAAAACATTGAAGGCAAATTGGAGGGTTAGATATTGTAACCAAAAAGAAAGAAAGAAAAAAAACAAACAAAGTCCAAGCAGCCATTACTGCAATCCATATGATCCTTCAGAAATCATTCTAATATGCTGATTTGAAACAGTTATACATTATTCATTTTTATTAGATTTTATTTATTTATTTTATGAATAAAAAGTGAAATGTGAACTTACATGGTGGTGGTTTTTCCAGCTCCATTGTGACCTAGGAAAGAAGTTATTTGCCCCTCATAGAAGCCAAGTGTCAACCCATCGACTGCTAGCTTTTTGCCATGACGGTAGACCTTCACAAGATTCTTAATGTAAACTCCCAATTCAAGGTGAGTGGGTTCCTCTTCAATGCAGACATCTTTAAAAAACAACACAAACACAATTAATCAATTGTTTTTTAAGATTATATCTAATGATCAAATTCAAAACTCAAAACAGTCCACTGGCACATGCCACTGAAAGCCAGATATGTCACTAAACATAGCTGCATGTGCCAGTGGCTTCTTAATATGAACCGCCTCTCCAAAAAGTATAGTTTTTAACATGAAAATAATCATCAGGCGTATCCCTTATAAAAAAAACCTTTCTTACCCCCAGCATTGCCCTTCTTTCCATGAACTGCAGTATTGTTTGTGTTGCTCTCTCCAAACCAGTAGGATTTAGTGAAAGGGAAGTACCATGGCCTGGGAATGCCATACTGCCCTGGGAACACGGCCTCAATGTACCAGGTCATGACCCCATACAGGAAGGCATCAAAGTACATGAGGATGAGGCAGGTGGTGAGGTTGTAGTTGTCTTCTTCCATGGGGCTAGAGAAGAGGTTATTCCATTGGATGCCTACACCTTGCTCCTCAAACAGGGCAAAATACTCACAGCCAAATCCAAATGCCACTGGAGACAGTAAGCTCTGTGGACACAACCAAATTAGATGTAAATTGTGTTGTTTTGTCCACCCTGTAGTACACATATAATGTTAGTCAAGGTTTCTTGATCCAAAAAGAAGTAATTTGAGGGGGACTTAATTCAAAAGGCAAAATTATTATTTTTTTACTCAGTTAAAGCATCAACTCACTTAATTTTGATAAATTTCTCAGAAAACAGATTTAATATCTTACATGATTTTGGTTCTAAAGTAAATTGTCAATAAAGAATGTTTAGATATTTTTACTGGAAAACAAGATAAAAAACATTGAGTTAAAAAAAAAGAGTAAAAAATTAGACTGGTATGATTTCAGTCAGATTAAATCATTTATATGACCTTAAAAAAAAAATATATATATATTGTTTTAGTGTACCTCAAATAGTTCAAATTGCTTTCAAAGTGAATATAAATGTACTGACTGAGATTACCTTTGTGCCCATGAGCTGGACACTTAATCTCAGGTTGTTCCAGCAGGACCTGAAGTTCATGCGATAATTCTACTTTAAGTCACTTTAATGACATGTAACTAGGTAACTGCGCAGGATCAATCCACCTTGAAAGACCCTAGGGTTAAGTGCCTTGGTCAATGTAATCTCACCAGCATTTAACTAGTTTAAACAGGAATACCCCAGTGAAGATTCCTTGTAATCTAGTGTCAGGAACCAAACCCTACAATGGGTTTAAAGTGCCATTTTACAGTTAAGATATTCTCATCGCACCTGTAGGTCATTTTAGATAAGGAGAGCAGTATAAATTAGTTTCCTTATGCAATATACTGTATGACAACCTAATGGATTTGGCCAACAACCGATGACGCTGCACACAAACACAAACACATTTGCACTTTGTAACTGATATTTTTTAACAAATTTTTTGCAGATGGTCATAAACTTACAGCGATGACTTTGGCAGTGAAGCCCACGTAGTCTTGCCAAGCCACACAGAGCACATAAGGCAGGTAGAGGGTGAAGTAGATAATGCCCCCGCAAGCTGCTGCCAGGTTGGCACGTGCGAACGCCGTACTGATCAGAAAACACTGCATGATGGTTACCACGGCGAATGACCCGAGGAAGAGGAAGACTACGCCAGGGTCACTATAGGGCAGGAGATTACCCATCTGGAAAGGTAAAAGAATTCAGGGTTATTAGCTCTGTTTTGCTTCTATTAATGACGATTTCTTAAAGAATGCCACATAATGAATAATATTCCTTATTACAATTAATCATAATAATCAGGGTTACTACAGGGTATATTTTATATATACAACTAAAACTAACAGAAATAAAAATTAATAAAAAGTAGTTTGTTTTACACACACACACACACACACACACACAAACACACACACACACACACAAACACACACACACACACACACACACATATATATATATATATATATATATATATATGTAAAACAAAAACTGCAAAAACAACAAAATTACTGAAACTTAAAAATGAAAATATTAATATTAATAAAATATTCAAAATGTTATTAAAAACTATAATAATATCTCAAATATACTAAAATAACATTGATAATAATAAAAATAATTAGTGTTACAGTACATAAGTATTATTAATTAATTAATTTAATATTATAGTATTTATTAATATTTTGAATTAATGCTTTAACTTTTATATATTCAATTTTTAATTTTTATTTTAGTTTGTAATCATTTTATGTGCTTTTGTCATAATTTGTCATATATGTTATTATTTTCATATTTTATTTATTTTCATATTTCAATTTAGCTTTAATGTATTTTTTATTTCAGTTTTAGTAATTTTGGTACATCAACTTATTTTATATCAGTTAGTTGCCAAGGCAAAATTTTTAATTTTTTTATCTGTTTTTTTTTTTTTGTAATAGTTTTACTACTACTACTTATCATAACAACAACAACAATAATAATAATAAGTGGTACAATAAAAAAAACAAATATTCAGATCAAATAACACTAAGGGATGATGGAATAATGGCCATAAAGTCACTTAGCACTCCTAACATAAAAAATCCTAAAACAGGAAAAAAGTCAAAATTGCAATACAGTATAAATAATTTGTAATAATTGTAATTGATTACTAAATGTTTTTTGTAATGGAAAAAGTGTGCTCCCTAGAAAACAACCTGTCTTAAGATCTGCTGATGTCTTTTTAGTACCTTGAGTAGAAGAACCAGCAGGCCTGCGCTGATGAGAAGAGGGATGAGGCTGCTAATGAACCAGCTGAACCACAGGATTCCATTGTCCAATCCCATAATCCTCATGGTCTCCTTGAGCCGGGCCTCCTTCTCATAGACGACGCCTTTGATGATGATTGCCACCGAGTACATCCAGGCCAGAGTCATGAAAAGTGGCATGGAACGGCTCATAATGCGAAGGAAACTACAGGAAAAGAGGGGAATTTTTAATAACTGTTCCTACTGTTACAGAACATACTGAAAGACTAGCATAAAGCAATCTGGACAAGCATGCAGTGTATTTTTTTTTTCTGTTTAAAAACATTCCCTTCATAATTTGTCATCTCTGTTATTCGATTAGTTCTGTCAGGACCACTATCGTCAAAGATGATTGACAATTAGCATACAGTTTGGATTGGCGGTATGGTTCTGTTCTGGGCAAGAACTCCCTGCGCCTCCATGCAGCCTAGCATGGACGAGAGCAGGGAGAGCTGCAATAACCCCCCAGGGTAAACAGAACAGAACTAACATAAATGTATTGCAGATATTGTTAAAGTTCAATAATTTTATGTACACATTTTAGAATTAGTCTGATTCAAGGAGAATCAGAAGGCTGAATCCCGACTGACAGAGGAGGAGTTGGGGATGGAGGAGGGTAATTAGCTATTGAGCAATGCGAAAACTGCTGATAATACTGAGGGACCTTATATATGAATGCTTAGATAGGTGTCGTATTCCCATAGGTAGATGGGGATCAGCTGAGAGTCAGCTGATGCGAGCTTGACTAACGTGACCTGCCAGAACTAACACTACGCTTGATGTTTATTTGCAGTGCTGTGGAATGCTTACATATCATCTACGTAACATGGATAAGGCATCTGTTGGATGTAAACACCAGTCTTCTCTTTGGTCCCAGTAACTGCTCTGATGATGCTGTGTTCAACTACATCCTGAAGGTAAGTAAATCCTCCCCAAATATACCGCAAATCCTCAAACGGATCAGCCCTGGGACCAGGATCCCAATACCTGCCAACAAAAAAACACAATAAGCATGTGATTTCACAGCATACTATCTAGTCTCCATCATTGGGCAGTTAAGAAAAGAAAACACTGACTTACCCATCTTTAATCTTGTTTGTGCGCTCCACATTGTCAATGTCCATGCGGATCTTGTAATTGACGTGTGGGGGAAGTTCAGAGCTGTTGGACTGCATTTCCAGAAACACAATTCCCGCCCAAAACTTTCTGTTATCCAGGAGACTTATGGACTCGTTCACCAGTTTCTCCTCTGTGCTCACAGGTTCAAGTTTATCCAGGTTTACACACTGTAAAAAACAACACCATTAAGTCACAATGTGTCTTTATTAGATAGTGAGTTTATTTTATTTGACTGTATTAGACTATAAACATGCTACAGTGTGTGATTTAATTAATAACTTTTATAACTGACCTAAAATAATCTATTTGACCTGTAATAGTCTTTAGTTTGGTCTTGTATTACTGTAAAAGGGAACTTTTGACCCATTCAAAATGACTGCGTGTTGTTTGTCTTCTCCAGTCATGTTATACATCTCTTTAATCTACATTCAAGTTGATTTTCACTTCCTTTTTATCTTTCACATCTCATTTTGGATTACTAACATACGTCATATTGTTGAATTAGACATATTCAAAACTCAAAATCCCACACAATTCATGGAACAGGACATCCAAACACGTTTTGCATGTGCCTTTCTCCCGACACACGTGAAATCCAGCTGGTTGTGACATGCATGTGCTATGGGAATCATGATTGGTTGTTGATGTGTTTTATGTGAAAGTATGTATGTGGGAGACAGATGGATTATGAGATGGAAAGGAAACGTGTAGGAGGAGAAAAGAAAGGAAAAGGTAGCATGAAAGAGAGGTGTTCTGACCTCCATGAAACGGGATATGCTCATAATGGACTGGTCCGTCTCATTGAAGACGTCCCGCCATGTAAATGCCATTCCATGGGGACGCGTGTCTTCGGAGTGCTTAGACAAGAAGCTTATAACATCCTCCATGCTCCACTGAGTCCCAGCCAACTGGACACTGAAAAAACTAGCAGTGGCATTGTTTCGAAGAAGCGTCTGAGTTTGGAAGAACAAAGAAATGGAAATTAAAATTAGCTTCAACATTGGTAATGTTGACTAGTTCCAGTTTTGCACTGCAACTTTCAGCCACATGGGAGCAGTAATGAGAGTAAGGCATATCATACCCGCATCAGATCCATTTCTTCACTGTTCTCCATGAAATTCCAAACCTTCGGTCTGGCTTCTTCCCACATTCCTCCTAAATCTCGTAGAATTCCGAGCTCCTGAAATGTCTTGTTGACCTGGGAAAGAACAAGGGTGTTAATCAACAAATCATTGAAAGTACCATGCACATATTTGTGTTTTTTTTTTTTTTGGAAGGTTACCTCATGAATGATCTTCTGTGTTGCAGGGCTGTGTGGTGTGTAGAGGATCTTCCCCATCAGGAGAGGTTTCAATGCTCTCCAGATCATTCGAGAGATGGGACTGGCTTCCATGTTCTTCATCAAGTTGTTACAGTACGGAGCTAGAAGCACAATACATAAGACTATGCATTAAAGAACAATTTAGCATTCATTTAATGTCACATACTCTGCATCATACTGCATATCTATTATGCAGTATGCTAGAATCTTCTTTCAAGCGCAATGCATTTTGTTGAAAAAGCATGTTAATTTCTGTTGTAGATCAGGGCTGTTTTTGTTAACTAAAACTAAAACTATAAAAAAGTGTTTTAGTTAACTGAAATAAAGCCGCAATAAAATAACTTAATTTTTTTTTATTTTGTATTGATTTTTTTAAACATCAACCTGCCCTGGGACATAGAAAAGTATTTTATGATATATCAAGATTTATCAGAATTAAACTTAAACTTAAAAAAAAAAAATGTTGCCTTGAAAATTAACTGAAACTGAAGTATTACAATTACTAAAATTAAAAATGAAATATAAAATAAATTAAAGCTAAATAGAAATATTAATAAAATAAAAATATTAAAAAACTAATAAAAATGACAAAAGGACAAAACATGACTAAAAAAATTTAAATAAAAGCTAATTCTAAATATTAATAAAAACTATAATAGTATATAATAAAAAAAACGAAATAACACTGTTGTAGCTTTGACGTACTGGTGGTGTTGTCATAGACTGAAACCGGTTCGTCATCACTGTCGTTGTGGCTGCCGAACAGTGCCTGGAAGTTGCTGTCCTCGTACCAGTTGAGGGATTTGATCTTGAGGCCACCGCCTTCCGGATGTCCACACACGATTCGGGACACAGCCTGGTACATCAGACTCGGTGAGCCGGTGGCGTTTTCTGTCAGAAACAAGATTTCGTTTCGCAGGTCACTCCAGCTCCTCATACTGGCCAGCTGAAAGAAGGACAGACAATTGTAATTGGAGTCAAGAAGGCTGATTGATATGTAATCACATAACAAATTTACTTAAGAGGTTTCCATTAGTTTGTTAAACAGGCATGTCGGTTTTTAATACTAAACTGGTGTACGTCTTAAAACAATTAGTTGACCCAAAAAAGGTAAATTCTCTCATCATTTCTCACCCTCATGTAGATCCAAACTCATATGGTATTTTTTTTTCATTATTCATCATTCAGACTGTTTTTCTGAACTGAATCGAATGAGTCACAAATCCGTGGGATCTTTGGAATATAGTGCACACGTTTGGACTACTATCATGATACTTTTATGGTGCTTTTGTGTCCTTTCTGAAACATGAAAGCTCCAGTTTCTATTCATTCTAATTGAAAAGAAGCGAAACCAACATCTCCTTTTGTGTTTCACTGAAGAAAGAAAGAAAGTCATATGGGTTTGGAACAACATAAGGGTCAGTAAATAACAAGAATTTTAATTTTGGGAGAACTATCCCTTTAACAGTACATGACAGAGAAAATTGACAACTATTAGGAGAGATAATGTTAGAGTTTTATTATTCACTCCAGTGCAGGCTGTGTTTGCCTAATCCTTGACAGCTACTGTCATTGTCTAACTTATGATTACAAGTTTTACCCAACAATCCTGAATCCAGAGAGCCAATGCCCCAAGGGCCTGTCAAACCTAACACAACTCGCTTTAGACAAACAAACCCTCCCATGAAAAGCTGGTTCTGCTTTTTCAGCGCACAAAGGGTTTTGTAAAAAATAAAATAAAAGTCTATCATAAATGCATTTCTAAGCTGGGAGGTTTGATTTTCGAGGTTGGCTGACAGGAAAAGAAATGTTATTCTATGCTGGTCATGACATTTCACATTTAAACAAACGCAACTGCCCCGAAAAAACTTTTATTTTTATTATAAATCTTAAGAAAAAGTTTCAAGTGTGTCTCCATTTAATCTGACTGCTGTCTAAGAGAAACAACTGAAACATCTTATTAGTGATTTTTCTTTCCTACAGGTGCATTTTCAATCTCGAGTCAACTTGAATCTTTGGAGGTAAGAGAAATACAAACATGTTTTGCTAAGCACACTACTCTTGCTTTTACTGTAAAATACAGTATGTATACAGACAGAGTAAATGGTGCGTACAGTTAAACAAAAAATAGTAGGCAGTATGCAGTAAGCAGCAGGTTAGTATTTCGAAGATATCGACTAAGTAGAGAATTGCTTCTCCAGGTCATTCAGATGTGGATAAAACTAACTGTGCAGGATAAAACCATGAGAGCCTTATGGATCTGACTCAGCAAGCAAACAAGTCGCGTGCTGCTAATTTTGAGTAAAAGTTTCACAGAGAATGGAGGGCGGAGGGTGCAACAGATGTCCTACTGCAAAAACAAAGCACTCTCACAGAGGGGGAGAGAGCAAGAAATCAAGAAGGAATAAAGTGCCATATAAACATCACAAAGGGAGGGCAAGGGTAGGCGAACTTCATAGGCAAACTGCTTTTTTTTTCTTATTTCCAGAATAAATAGAACAAACTCATTCATTTCTAATATGCTGATTTGGTGCACAAGAAATAAGAAAAGTTTTTGCTGCTTAATGTTTTTGTGGAAATCATGATACACAACCATTCTAAATGCTGTGGCAAGTAAGCTTATTCAGCAATAACACATTAAATTGATCAAAAGTGACATTAAAGACATTTCTAATGGTACAAAATATTTCTATTTCAAATTAAAAAAAAAAGAAAATCTTTTTATCAAAGAATCTTAAAAAAAAAGTAGTAAGCAGCATCAGCACTGATAATAATGGGAAATGTTTCCTGAGCAGCAAATTAAGATATATAGCATATTAGATTGATTTCTGAAGGATCATGTGACACTGAAGACTGAAGTAATGATGCTGAAAATTCAGCTTTGCATCACAGGAATACATTACATTTTACAGGATATTAAAATAGAAAACATTTTTTTATATAATTGAACACCCTTAATTATTCCAAACTTTTAAACATTATTGTTCATAGCCTTAATAGTTCCATATCTCTTCTGTAATTTTGCTTTTCAAGTATTTATCTTATTTTAAGGTTGCCTAGATAATTTTTACCGGAAAACAAGACACAAATACTGATCAAGAAAATGTTTTTGCACTTCACCCAGTCTCATACCAACACATTGAAAGGTTACTGGAATTCACCATCCGTCTCAAACGTGAAAGTGAGCCAGCAAACTAGAGCAGTGGGTTGCTCCATTCACTTAGACTCGTAGCCAAAGATTTCCATCTCAGTTGAGAAGAAAACAGAGGGGCTTTTGTATGGACAAACAGGTCATGAACGCCCATCTCACTGCGTTAAGCAAACGTCTTTAGTGCGGTTTTTGGAAACTGACTGCTGAGTAGATTGTGTTACTCTCTCTCTGGATGCTTGTTCAGCTGTGCTTGGTTGTATATCTGTTCAGCTGGGAGCTGAAAAAACTTTCTCTTCCTCCCACTGTGCACTGCTACAGCTGGCAAATGAGACACTACCGAACCCATCGCCACATACAGGCCCAGTGCGACACCTTTACTGCTGCGTCACTCGCCATTAAATGTCACTTTCACTCTTATGGGATGATTTTAGAGCCTTACTGTGTGCAGTTTGTTTGAATTATGATAGACAACTCTCACATGTAGTTCTTTGACAGTTCACAGGACTGCTCAGGATTGTTCTACCTTGTCTGTAGTGATAAACTCATAGACTTCAATGGTAAGTGAATAATATGAGGTCTACCTCCACAGCCAGTGATCCCAGGCTCTCCAGAAGGTTGTCTGTGGCTTTGGCAACTAGACCGACATCAGTGGCATTAGTCCGTATCTCTGACTGTAAAAAGCAGAGAAAAGATTTCATTAAATGCACTTATTGAAAAAAAAAAGTAAGTAACTTAAAACAGAGAGAGAGAGAGAGAGAGAGAGAGAGAGA
>NW_015558644.1:571963-579628 GCF_001515605.1 Sinocyclocheilus anshuiensis
AAACTCTGGGTTGTGTGTGTGTTTATATATATATATATATATATATATATATATATATATAGGTATTTGGTATTTTTTTTGTTTACATTAAGTTATTAGATAACTATGTAAATTAAATATTATAATATACATAAACCTGAAGAAAAAGGTTAAGTCATTTACATTATTGTGTGACTCGGTTTATATGACTGTTAAATCAATCTAGTTGCTCATGTTAGTTCTTGTATCTAATTTGCATGTCTGTAAGTGATCAAAGAACCATTCATTCCATGCATTTTATGTGCCATTGGCAAGCAAAATCAAACTAAGATGACATATTTATCTGGTTTTCCACTGCACTTCACTTCCCAAGAATCCCAATGATGAGTCAAAATCATCTTTTATTGACCAGTGTGATCTATGAGTCAAACTGACATATTTCTTTTCAATGTGCATAGGAAGAAGTAGAAGAGAGGAACTGAAGCTGTTCAAATGTGTTGTAACTTCCATCTGTGCCTTCAGGCTATATATTAAGGTAGGTGTGTAGGGCAACATGCAATGACATGCATCCTCCCACGCTCTTCATAACCAGCTAGCTCACTCTTTCTTTTTCCTTTCTCTGTTTTAGCTGGTTGTTTGTGTCTCAGCTCAGTGCATGCCAATGATAAGGTCACCTGGTTCTGTTTTTAACACCTCAGCAACAGTACTGGAGGAGGGGAGGACACTATTGCACTGCTTTAGGAGATAAGATGATGATCTCTGTCACCCTCAGACACACAGCGGGGGAAATTTATTAAGCAACAGTTTAATTTACACCCTTTCCTGACAACAAAGCCACACCATCTGGACTCATCCAGAACTCTAGACTGGCCATTACTGTAGACATTTACAAGACATTTACAAGTTAACAATGTTATTGTTTTAACCTTAAAAATTACCATTTAAAAATATAGAAACAGGAATGTAATGTTGAAATAAATATGATAATAATAATAATAATTAGTGGTCAACTGATATTGTTTTTTTGACAGCCGATGCCGATATCTTGGTGAGGGTTGCCATGAACGCATTGGCCAAGCAGGAAAACTTATCGGCCGATACCGATATTTAAAAAATGCCAAATATTGGCCGATATATCGGTCGACCACTAATAATAATAACAATAATAAATTCCACCCAAATAAAAAAAAGGAAATTGTAATACTATTATTATTATTTTTAGTTTTTTTTTTCTTTTGATTTTCGGGTAGAATTCATGACATGGACAAATTCTTTATAGTTTTTATTTGATTATGATACATTTAATATATGATAATTTAAGTGACTTCACAGAATTTTTTTTATTATTACACACAGATGGTGTGATTTATGGTAATACCAAATTTGTTTGTTTGTTGGATTCTTTGAAAACATGTGTATCAGGTATGTTCATTTTGATTCACTGTACCATTTTTCTTACCCTAATAGGTTTGAGGAAATCCAAGTTGGACTTGAAGTGTCTCTCGGCCTGGTCTAGCCAAGAGAGAGAGATTATTATTATTATAGTTTTTATTACATTATATAAATGTAGATTATGTATAATGTATATAATATATAACAAATATAAATAAAATAGTAGTGCATATGTTTATTCTAATTTATATAATTTAATTTATATTTTGTTTTACATTGCATTAGATAAAATACACGCATATATATGCTGTAAAAAATGTTTGTGTATATATATATATATATATATATATATATATATATATATTGTGTATCAGGTATGTTCATTTTGATTCACTGTACCATTTTTCTTACCCTAATAGGTTTGAGGAAATCCAAGTTGGACTTGAAGTGTCTCTCGGCCTGGTCTAGCCAGCTATTGGGAGAGCTGCAGATGAGGTCCTGGGTGAATCTCGCCACCCTTTCGTCTGGGATGCTCACAAAATCCTCAAGTCTGGTGGTGCTGCACATGTCTCTTAGATGGACGCCAAAACCTTTGATCAGCACCTAAAACATGAGGAGCATCGTGATAAGCGGTAAATGTGACAGCAGATAAAAGGTGTTCATGTGATCCGTGAGGGGTTTTGGAGATAGAAGGTGACAGAGCTGTTCATATGACCTATGAGTTTGTTATCAGGGCAGGGACATTATAAGGCACTTAGCCTAGATGCCTTAAATACACATCACGAGAGTACATTAGGGTAAAACTAGGCTGCCTATGGTCATTTATGAGGACTGTAGATTGTGTAATGCCCTGAGGGCATGTCTCACAGCTAACAGCTGTTGATTTACAAACAAAAATGAAGTTGCATGCTGGTTTCCTCTCTTTAACTGATTCCTAGGGGCAATTTAACAGCATGTGTGGGGTAAACTATTAAAACCAACCTAGAAACAATGCCCATGACTTACAAACTCTATACAATTAATTACAGTACTGCAAGTGTGAAGTTTATGTCTTTTTTTCCCGCTTGGGCATGGAAGAAGTGGGACAATGGAAAACTACAATAGTCATGGTCACCATTTATGCTTTAAAATAATGCTTTTCCATTCTCACCTTTTCAAGATTCACATCAGCTTCCAGCACATTCTGTACATAATTATGGGAAAAGGAGGCGTTTTGTTGGAGGAACGTGGAAAGGGTTTCATTTTCACGCAGGAATTCCTTCAGCTTGAAACCTAAGGACAAACATACCACTTTAGTGTGTGTGTGTTAAGCAATGCTTTACAAAACCACCATACAATGGCTGTAGTTATCGGTTTTCAGCAATCTGACCAGACTTTTAATTTAAGAAGACCTGCCTCCACATTTCAGGATTATTGTTTTTGGAAACACACCCCATTTTCCATTAGTTTACATTTACTTTGCATTCTTACAAAACCTCAAACTTTTATTTCTCCTGTACATGCGCGCACTTGCTGAAATTCAGCACTGTTCATTCAGGTGTGGAGCCTTCGTGAGTGTTAACTACATACTCGTGTGCTCTCCTTAAATTTCATTCCTCTTTCAAAGTTCAAGTGCATGTCTGAGCAGGCCAGCTAGAACGGTTCACCTGGGCGTGGAAAGAAACGTCGACTGATTCATCGTGTGATTCCACAAACAATGTACATGGAGTCTAGTTGCCTAAATGGTCTGGAATCTAAAACAGGGGTTGAAGTAGGCCACACAAATCCAGAAAAATTGGACAGTCTTGTAAAAGACTCCCCTTCCTTCCTTAAATATGTGGCATTACACTATTATCATTCAATAGTTTGAAGTTTTTTTTTTTAAAGAAATTAATAATTTTATTTAGCAAAAGGACCCATTAAACTGATCAAAAGTGACAATAAAACATGACATATTGACATTGTTACAAATGATTTTAATTTTAAGTAAATGGTGTTCATTTAAACTTTTTTCAACATTCATAATAAGAAATGTTTCTTGAGCAGCAATTCTGAAGGATCATGTGACACTGAAGACTGGAGTAATGATGCTGAAAATACAACTTTGTCATCACATGAATAAATTACATTTTAAATTATATTAAAATAGAAAGCAGTTGTTTTAAATAGTAATAATATTACACAAAATTACTGTTTTTACTGTATTTTTCTTTTTCTTTATTTTCTTTATTTTTTAATCAAATAAAACCTTGGTAAGCAAAAAAAGACTTCTCTAAAAAAACATTAACAATTTTACAGACCTGAAACTTTTGAATGATAAAGTAGTTCCTTGATTATATGACTCTTACAGAAATAAGTACATTTTTACATTATCTGATGAATATGATGAGTCACAATCGAAACAAAAAACCTCAAATGCGGAGATGGATCCGCTGAAATTCAAAGTCTGGTCAAATTGAAAGTTTTTCAGATCCCTTTTTTTGATGGAAATACCTAAGTGGGGTCAAGTCTGTAAATTTGGGGACATCTCTCATGTTGCTAGACATTGGCCTCCTCCTCCAATCCATACACCTAAAGTCCTACCTGTTGTGTATGGAAAAGTGTAGCCATTCACACCTATCTAACAACTACCTGCGATAACCCTCACCCAGAGCAGCCCAACTGTCTCCATGTCTTCCATCTGTGCTGTTCAGGAAAACAAAGGCTGGAAGTGTGTCCATTGCTAGGGAGGGGCGAAACCCCAGGAGGTGGCAGATTCCTGAACTATTCAATCGCTTCCCCAGTAACCATTCTTTTGAAAAGAGGGTAAAGGGGGAGAAATAGGGGAGTAAAATGGGGTCTGAAAAGACATGTGCAAGGATCTTCTGTAAAGTCATGGCCAATTACATCTGTTAGGCCTTTTTAGATAGGACAGGTATATGCAAGCTTAAAATGAGAAGGTCTAGAGAGTCTAAATGAGCCGTGGTGAAATCAAGATACGTATACGTAATACAGGGGTTTCCAAAACCCTTAATCCAGTTCTCAGATAGTTTTAACTTATGTCTTGAAATTTACACTGACATTCAAATGTTTGGGGTTGGTACGATTTTTTTAATGTCTTTGAAAGTTATGCTCACCAAGACTGTATTTATTTGATCAAAAATATAAAACACTGAAATTGTGAAATTTTATTATCATTTAAAATAACTGTTTTCTATTTTTATATATTTTAAGTGATAGCCATCAGGACAGCTAGGTGAATATAAAAGTCATATGCTCAAATAAACCCTTAATAACCAAAGAAAAACCTATTACATTATTCTTTTGGCTACCATTACAACAATTAGCATAATATTTTCTGCCTGAATGTTTACAACATTGTATGCCATTATGAGGATAGTGTAAAGCAGCTATTTAAAGCTCTTTGTGAATTCAGCATCACAGCTAATCACAGCAAATGATGTAGGTGTGAATGGGTTCAAGCGATAACTATAACCTAAACCCAAAGAACTCAACACTTTCATGTCTGTTGCCATTAGTTGTAATCAAAAGAGGAGACTAAAGACAGAAATGAATGAAATCGCAGCATGCGGATGCCACGATAAGCTCCACAATGAGTGGATGGCGAGTTCAAAGCATTCCTATTGTCATGCACGACAGTGTGAGACACAATAATGAAGCTTTAATTTGAACAGGTGGACCTGACATGGCTCTTTTTCCTCAAGACTTTTCTGAACCTAGATTTTTAAACTACTTTGGAGCAACAGGAATGTTTATTATAGTTAACAGTGAATTTAGGTCAATTTTGCATCCATTTGATCCTGTTTTTGTCTGTATGGCTCTGAAAACAGTTAAGTCATCTACCCATTTAACTCTGTCACAGATCTAAAAATGTCATCATACTTCACTTTTTGGTAAATACATTCTATATATTGTTACTGCGGACGTTTTGTGATGGCGTCTGTGCAGCCTTTTCTCCATTAGGCAGAGAAATGCAATTAAAGCTCACTTAGCGTGAGAAGAGAAGTCTGTGAACGGGAAGACACTAAGTGAATAGGGCAGGTAATGCTAGAGGACTGGATTCTGGGATGTGTGCATATTTACACCCACACTGGCTCTGAAAGTGACTTGCCATGGCTTGTATGAAAGGCTTGATCCTTCATTCAGCCACCCACCTCCTCCTGTGGCAGTTGAAAAATTTCACTATCCCAACAAATACTCACAGACTGACGGGCATTAACCTTTTGCTTATATATTCACAAGGATTAACTGATAATTCGAATCAGTCACTTTATGCTAGGGGTAGTGTTTGCTATGGAAGAGTACAATTACTGAAAAGGGCAAAAAACATGACGTAGTTCAGCCAAAAATTAAAAACATGCCTTTTATTCACTCTTATGTCATTGCAAACCCACATGACTCTATTTCCTTGGTGGAACATAAAAAGGAAAAGCTAAAATGTAAGTATTTAAGTCATTTATTACTAAAAAAACTAAGCTGCAGGGCTCACTTGGTCTCATTTGGTCAATTGCATATTCAAACTTGATGAAAATGTCAAGTTCATGATGTTTATGTTCTTATTGGTTTCTTAACTTTGAAGTTTGAATATAAATGAATATCATAAGTTATCATATGGCTTTAGAAGACTTGGAATACAGCACACAAGTCATGTGGATCACTAATAATGTTTTTTGTACTTTTTAGAGCTTGGTCACTTTATGTTTTCACTTTATGGAAAAAAACAGCATTTGATGTTTGGAAACACATGAGGATGAATTTTCAGGTAAGCTATTTCTTTAAGGCAATTCTACTGTACTCACCAGATGTGTTATTTTGCATGACTTTTACTGCACTGATAAGCTCCTTGAATCCATCTAAGCTCTTGTCATTTTGACTGTACAGTAAGATTTTCTTGGCATCAGAAAACAGACGTGAGATTCTGAAAAAGAAATCAGAATTACTACCAAATTGCACTTAGTGTTTTATATTACATATAATTGGCCACATTATAGGGTTATTTCGAAATCTTCAGCTATAGGCAACAACTTACATAGAATCATTAAAGTTCCCAACGACTCCTGGAGATTCCCCAGGGGTTGGGTGTCGGAAGCACGGATTGTTGGCATTGCAGACAATGCCCTGGATCCAGGGCAGGGTGCCTGCTGAGGGCATGGCTTTGTTGGGAAAGTGACCTGTAACAAATAAAGGAAGACAAAATGAACTACCTCATTGAAGAGGGTTGAAAAGAGAGTTTCCACATTAAGGCTTTCTTGGAGAGCAGAAGAGAAGAAAGTGTACACGATAAAACCAGCATAACCAAGACACTGACATAGACTGATGATATCAGAAAAGTTGCAAAAAAGCTTGTTTTCCAGTAAAACCACAATCCCTCTCTTTTTTCCCCTAGATAATGCATTCTCGACTTCAAAAGTGCATCTACTTCATATATGACGATTGATCCTGATAACAGGGATACGTTATCAGATTGACATCCAACTGCATGGACATGATGTGCCAGATGAGATTTTCCTTACTTCTACATCCCAGTGCTGCGGCCCATCCCAATATACAGTACAGATAATTGATGTGTACCCTTAGACTGCCTTATCTTCCCACAGACCTAAAAAACATCAGCAAATAACTCTAACTCCCTGGAGCATGCGTACTCTACGAGGGGACCTTATCGAGTGATTACCTAAGCAGTATATGTGACCTATGTCCCCCCACAGTCTCACTGTTATTTCTGTAATGAGTCTAATATGTCGGTCTGCTATCAGTCAAGCTTAAGACTGCCAGCTGCTCCACTGCTGAGCACAGCAAAGATAAGATAATACTTAAAGGGTTAGTTCACCCAAAAATGAAAATTAGCCCATAAATTACTCACCCTCAAGTCATCCTAGGTGTATATGACTTTCTTCTTTCAGATGAATCCAGTCGGAGTTATATTAAAAATTGTCTTTGATCTTTCAAGCTGTTTAATGCCACTCAGCGGGTGTTGCATGCATCAGTCCAAAAGAAGTTAAATAAAAAGCGCCCATCCATAAAAAAAAGTGTCTCACATGGCTCCGGGGGGTGAACAAAGGCCTCCTGTAGTGAATCGATGCGTTTTTGTAAGAAAAATATCCATATTCAAAACGTAATAATCACTTTAATGTAGCTTGCACCAACAGTTGTACACGGAAGCAGCTCCGGGCGGATGACGTATGAGGTCGGCTTTGCGCACGCGCCGCTCAGAAGTGACGAACGCGGAAGCGCAGGGGAGAGATCAAAACAAAACAACGGTCATTTATTAGAAGTACAAAACGAGGATTTGTAAAGAAGAATGTCGGAGGATTT
>NW_015558644.1:582351-596728 GCF_001515605.1 Sinocyclocheilus anshuiensis
TCTGCTGGGTTCATGAATATTAATCACGTTGTCAGCGTTCGCTCGAACTGATTTGCTGAAATCAAAACGGGGACGGTAATAGATGAGTGCCAGCCAAGGAGAGCTGTTCGCGCATTAGCTCCGCCCACTGCCGAGAAACCGGCGTATCTTCTGCTTGTTCTTAAAAGCTGGATAATTCTAAATTAACTCTGTTATTTTGACAGGAAAATACAACAAAGAATATGGTTTACATGTAGCGTGTCGATTCAGCGTGGTATGCAAGACTCTCGCTCTCTCTCTTTGCATGTGTGAGAAACACAGCACTATCAGTAAAGCGACGGCGAGTCGTGCGCCTTCACACTAGTTTACGGTACGTCAAATACAGGTGTTTGTTACTCTTAGTTATAAAGGATGGTAGCACAGCATTTCTGAATGATTGTCTTCATGAGTTTGTCTGCATCCATATTGCATGTTTCTTCTCACTTGCAAAGTATGCTTGCAGTTATTTCTGAGTTTCCGCTCACATATTTTTAAATCTGTTTCATTGAGTTTCCAAATAATGGCTCATTGGCTGAGATATAACACCTAGAAGCATATAGCTATTCTTATGCACACATGCAAAGTATGTTGCAGCTGTTATTTCTATGAAATTATGCTGTCTTTGCTATTCTGTTACTAACAAAATAGTTTTTTTCACTGCTTATCCTATTTTGGCACAATCCCTAAATTGAACTTGAGTAGTTTTACTAAGGGCACCCATCTCACATGAAATGTAACTATGTCAAACATATTCTACCTGCCTTCCTGACATAAATTACTAAAAACAATGACTTGGTCCCACCTCTGCATACTGGCGTGTAAAATCTAAGAATTTATTAGCCAATGGCTAATGTTAGACGTTATTTAGTCGCCCAGAGTAAGATTTAGTCGCATATGCGAGTGATTTACTCGAAATGTAGAGGTTATATATACATTTATTTTAGGTCAAATGTTTTATTCATCCACATAATCTTTAATCTTTAAGGAACTTAATATTGCTGGTTTCGGAGTCTTAAAATTGATTATTACCAACATGGTGGACATTGTTCTTTCTGTCCATTTAATCACTTCAGCAAGAGAGGTTGCAACTTGACTGTACTTGCATATGACAAATCTATTTGTCCATCAGCACACTCCAGACTCGGGGAGAAGTGAAATTATGTACAGGACCTCCTATTTCCTGTGAAAAACCAAAGCGGCACCAAACGGACACATCTGCACGTCAACAAGACCTCATGACCAAGGCTCACCGTTCCACAAAGAAGAACAGAAAGTAATCTATCTATTATGTAGCTATTATGGTACAACATTTAATGTAGTATGTCTTTTCAAAGGCCACTAGTCAGGGATTGTGTTTTAAATTCCTGGCTAGTTTACAGCTCGGCATGAGTTGCATTACTCGGGGCATGATGACACCTTTGAATATATAACATTGTCAATTAGAAAGCCAATCAGGGTTTCGGGAAGCCAATCACGGGCATATATTTTGGGAGTGCCCAGTGATAAAACCTTTCTGGGCGGAGCTTCATAAAGCAGTGGAAAGCATTTTTAACACTACACTGCCTTTGGACTTTTCCACATTATATTTAGGAAATGCTGATTTCCAGACAAGATGGCCTGAAAGATACCTATTTGACATTTTAACATCTGCTTGTAAAATAGCATTTACAAGGCGTTGGTTGCTTCCTGAACCCCCCACACTACAAGAATGGATGAATATAGTAAATGATATTTATGTTATGGAAAAGATTACTTTTTCCCTTCGTCGTCAGAAGAATGTGTTCAGAAAATCTGGTCCAAGTGGGTCGAATATGTAAGGCCATTACGGCCAGACTTTGTGGAGGTATAAAACAAATGACCCTTCACTTCTGAATGAAAAATGTTATTGTAATCTCCCTTACATACCTTTTCCACATCGGAAACCAGCTGACTTTTTCCCACAGTCTCCATCATAGACCATGAACAAACACTTAACATTATTTAGTATGGAGTTTGATTATTAAGTATATACCTGACCTCCCCCGAATTGTAAAAATTATTATTGTTATTAACATTATGATTTAATTTTTATTTTATTTTGTTTGTTATTTTGTTTTGTATTATGTAAAAAAGAAAAGAAAAATTGAATGGCAGAGAAGAATGTAACTACATCTGTTTTGAAGTAATGTACTGTTGCTTATGCTGCTACATCAAAATAAAAAAATGAAAGAAAGCCAATCAGGCATGATAAAAGCTCAGGTGCTATAAAACAAGACATACTGATACACTGAACAAACCAGCTAATAAATTCGGTCATCAACGTCACTTTACTATCAAATAACAGCTAACATTAAAATGTAGACCATTTTGTGTTTGTTTGTGCTTTAAAATGCAAAAATGGCTGTCACTTTGTCTATAGGCACTATTTAATCCCAGCATGCTCCTGATAGCATCACCCTCTCTTTCTATACATCATCTGTGACTGACACAACAGTCAATTACTCCAGTTATCAGTGAGAACTCATAAACACCCTGCAGGTCTGACACATCTGATAATGAAACACCATAAAAAACCATGCAATGAAACGAAATGTGCATTTTCGTCCCGTGTGCACCATGTATTTAGGTTATGCAATGCAATTAATATGCACAGGTTGCATTGCAAAAGTTGTTTTGCATGCAACACGTGACAGCCATTTAGTTTTCCAATGCCAAGTCAGGAATTTAATATTACAAAACAGGATAAATGCTGCACTGTGTCGATACCTCACAACACCATTACTTCTAAAATGTGTTTTCTCTCTTTTCACAGGTACAAAACCGAGGAGTGTACTTACATTCATGTTGCTCATAAGGCGGGTAGTTCAACCTCACAGCGATCAGGATGAAGAAAATAAAGAGAGGCCACACAATCTCTGTCAGCAGTTGGAGCTGCACAAGTCAAACACACGAGGACAAAAACAGTCAGCATTTTCTGTAAAGTGCAGACACTGGAGACCATCTTTGGCCCTGGTGAAACATGACTAATAGAGCTCTCAAGAAAAAAGCTCTCAAGTCTCTAATGTCTAAGGTATGAGCTTCTGGTGTGGAATGTCATCAAGGGCAGGTTTTTATTAACAATATTTATTATTAATACATGACAGGGTATCGATCAGGCCCTCCAGATATAGTACAACAACAGACAGGATCATCCACTGGGAACATGGCCTGTCTACATAGACCCAGTGGGGAATGAAAGCAGTCTGACCACTCATTCTCCATGTAGCACTTTTGTGGGGTTATGCTTGCATGCTATGCATAAAATGATTTTTGATACTAAATCTGATGTCCTTACCGTTTGTCTCCTTCTGTAGGTGAAGTTCTTCCACAGCAGCAGACCCAGCTGAGTGGAGACAGACATCTTCACTCGGGTCCCTTTTCACTCTCAGCTCTCAACTGCAATGACACAACGGAGATATGCGGTGTAAAAAAAAAGGCATCCAGCAGCGACCAACAGAACAGCTCAAAAGTCCAGGACAAAGTGCAGCCCTCCTATCTGAATCTCTGCTGCTCGCTCACGTCTTCCCTTTTCATCTCTCCTCTTCTGCCCCAGTTTTAGGGAAGGCCAGCCTTTTCTTTTTCCCAGAATTCCTGAAAGTGGTGGATCTTGTAGTGTCAGAGAATCATCAAGCAAGGAATTTCACAGGCCATTAGGGTCTCTGGGGTTAGGGTTAGGATTTGCTGGAAGTCAGGGAGAGAATCTGTGTCCTTGCTCTATGTTAACAACGCTTTTCAAATGTGAAAAATGTCCAGACATTCTTGAGTGATCTTCATCTAACGCTTACATTGTTCTCACTGTCTGACCCTTTCAGTGATTTAATCAGGTAGCCCAAAACAGAAATGATCAGATTTGTGATGAGCTTGGATGGAAACAAAACTTAAGCCTGTAAAACCTGACATATGAAATAATACTATAAAACACTTTTTTTAATGGAGTTTTTACAATTATTCTAAAAGGCCTTTTGCTAAACTGTCAATTAGATGTAGATTTTGTACAACAGGTATTTTTTTAGCAAAAATTTGATCATGCTGATCAATTAGAGTCCTTAAAATGATCAACAAGTATTAAATATGATACAATAGGTTTTATAGGGTTAATCACCACAGTCCAAGGGTAAAAAAAATAAAAAATATATCGTAAATATCTCAGGAATACACAGCAATATCAATTGGACAAAGTAGTAAAAAAAAATAATAATTTGAAAAGTAAAGTCGAAAAATAAAGCCGAAAATAAATAATTGTCAGTGTCTGAAATTATATTTACACCCGCACCCTTCATCACACTGCCCAATGTTCCTGTTGGCCCTTACAAAACCCCAGCACCAGTGACTTTTGGGAATGTTTAGGTTATTCTATATCAACATGCACAGATCAGGAGAGAACATGACTGTACCCTTATAGCTTTCTATGCAGTTTTATAAATAAATCATTCTTCTGGTCATTAACTTAATTCCAGGCGTTTCCCATTATGTTCAGCTGAAATGCTTGAGGCTGTATGTTACTCTGAGAATTCAGACTTCACTGCTTTTCTTTCCCAGCTACTTGCACATGTTATGTCTTCCACTATTACAGACGCAGGTGGTAAAAGCTTTCATTTATAGGTAAATACATTCAGTGTACAAAATGTTTCCTTTTTTTAAACATCCGTTTCCAACTATTTAGCTTGGCACAGTAATCTCTGTCATTTCTACTTGATTGTATAGAGTAGCCTAGAGTTTCAACTCAAATTTCCTGAAGTAGTCAAACGCGAAGGTAACTTTTACTGCAAGCTGTGGATTTGTCATCACTTTGATTTTCCTTTAACGCACTTTAACTTAGGGTTGCGTGTTTGTACAGTTTTTATTTATTTATTTATTTTTAACACATTGAGACCTGAACCTTCGTCTGGTTCATTGTTCGAATGTTGCTGTTCTCATACAGCACTTATGATATTTCTGTCCGTCGATAAAGAATCACACGTTGTCATCTTTTGCTATTTGGTGTTATTATTGCTTTTAACAACAACAAAAAAAGCTTTATTTCTGAAGCTTTACAGCTGTTCTTCAGTTAAATAACAACTGCGTGTCGCACAATTTCATATGAAGTGCTACTTCAATGAAAAGTAACTTGGTGCCATTGGATTGAACTTTCATTCAATGATTTCCTTTGACAACTTTTACTCTCTCGTCATAAACACTGAAATATTGTTATGGCATTTGTATTGTTTTTAATAATACGCCACCTGAAACGTTGCGTTTGTCGTTCATTCTCTACAGAAACAAATTAACGATGTTAAAGAAAACGAAGCATAAATGTATCTTACCTGACAGCTGATGACCTTTGATGGACATTCGCTGTAATCCCAATGAATCAGATGTATATTCGTCCTTCTAGACTATCGTGTGAAGGAGGAGCATCTGAAGGTTCTGAAGAGCTTTTATAGCGCATCCGCTCTGAGCGCCGGGGTTACTGTCGGTCATCCAGTCTGCTGCACATTTTAACTGGGTCTGGATCAACACGTGGAGCCCAAAAAAACTCTTAAACGGCATAACTGCAAACATCTGCTGACAAACGAGTGCCATGAAAACAACACAGGGATGAAACATGCCTCTTCTACTGGTGTTTTGGCAAAAAATTACATTTTGTTTGCTTTATAATGGCCATAAATGACTAAATCTTATGCAGTCTGGGGATCTTAAAAGCAGGCAATCTGGCATATTACAACACTTGGCACATTCCCTTTCCCTTTTCACTCCATTGGAAAATATTTCTTTGGATAGAGTTGATGGGATGAAATAAGCAACCATGCTTTGCAATATAAAGTATTTGAATGCAAAAAGGACCATACTCTGCAAAGAAAATAGTAAATAAAATAAATGATATATATATTATTATACCACCACTCAATTCTGATGTTTTTACACACATACACACACACACACACACACACACACACACACACACAGTCATCTTCAACTTGACTGACTCAATTTCCAGGCATTAGGAATGCCTTCTAAAACACCTGCAAGACCTCTCATGGTGGCCAGGTAGGCTATGTATTTATTTATTAAAATTTTTTTGGTGGCTTTTCTTGGTGAATGTAGGCGGGGACCACGGACTAGACCAGAATAGGATTTATTGAGCTATTTGAAACCTACCTTTATATTCTTAATCCTTTAATCCTTATCAGGGAACTATTTTCCATAAACCAACTGAGTAAATTCAGGTACAAACTGATTGCAATCTTGTGCCATGGCATATGCCAAGATGTAATTTCTCCGTGTTTGGTGTTTGTGTTGCAATATAGATGTAACTGACATTGTGAAAGCTAGTGAAATTCTGGAAAATCCTGGACCTAGTGTCAATCCAGATCCGCTATGCTGGCATTGTGAGAAACACAAACATGTCATTAATTTTCAGAAATGCTGCTGAGCTCAGTATCCAAATTTACCAACAGTCTACGTTCCAGTGATATCTTAATTTCTAGGGGCAGGGACGGTATTTCATAATACTAGCAGAACAAATTAGACAATTTAATTTGCATTCAGTTCATATATGACAATCCTAAAATGATTTCTTAGTACACAGTCCGATCTAGAAGACTATAAAAACAGCTCCAGTCAAACAGCCAATGACCTTAAGTAAACTTTCTGTGATCTCACTTTCTGGAGGAAGGGTCAGCTGATATTATCATTTCAAGTAATGCTTTTGCTGCAGTACACCTACTGGCACATACAGTCCACCACTATCAGTTCCTCTGCAACAGGAAGTCATGAAATATTTCTGACATTTTAGTGGAGGAGGCTGAGAAAATAATGGAAAGCATATTTCTGAAACCCCGGGAACACATGCTCTACACTTGCTACCGTTAATAAAATTATTATAAAATGTTGCCAATGTGATAATTCACCAGATGAAGCCGGTTTGGTTTCAGTTTGGATACACTGGCTACGATATCAAGTTCAGATGCTATTGTAAAAATAATTTTTCATGGTGTATGTCTTCTTTGGACAGTTATGCATTTTAGGCTTGCCTCAGCTACATTTTTTTCTGTTGTTTGTTCTGTTGGAAATGTGTTATATATCAAAAAGTTTTTTTTTAAGTGGCAGTTATTTATTTATTTTTTTAAATTTGCGATTTTAATCGCAATTAAAATGTTTTTTTTTTTTTTGAGTTTCAGATTTAATTCAATCTGTTACTTGCCATAACACATTGAGTGCAGGGTGGATCTACAGAGAACGGTCAAAGCAATGCAAATACACACATATATATAATAAGGACTATATAGAGCCTGTCAATAGGAAAATAAAACCAAAACCCAGATATTTTAGGCAATTTTTTAGAAATCCTTTTTTTCTGTCCAACGTAATAAAGCAAATTAATATATTACCTTGTTATTTAATTTAATTTATAATCATACAAATTGCTTAAATTGTGATGCTTAAATTTGAGGATGTTATGTAAGTTTCTTATAAGTTGCTATAGAGAGGTTGGCAAGCAATTTTGTTTCTTAGTGATTTGGTTCATTCCTCAGCTCTGAGGTCAATGTGTCCTGCAGGGGAAATACCGGCAGCATTGATGCTTTCTTGAAAGACAAACATGGACGACTAGAAGCAGAGAGCTTGAATGTTAATATGAAACATAAATATCACATTACTCTTTGTCAGAAATAGAGTAAAGGTTCTTATGGAACAATAATTACACCTAAGCTGACAATGGACTAAATAAACAAGGAAAACACAGCAAACATGCTGTCTTGGTAAGTGTGTGACAGACACGTCAATGCTGTTTCATCACATTTAAGGGGAAAGTTCAGGCTACATGGGTTTGAGGAGTAACAGGCCGGTTTTGTTTATAAGAGCAAAACAGCCTCCTAGATATTGTAGAGACTTCAAAATCTATTCTAAAAATGTATAATTTCTGCATAATACGTTGAGACATTTGCTAAAACTGCTGAACACTGCATACAGAGTAGAAGAGTAAATTGAATGTTTCACCCAGCTGTGAGGGATAATGATGGTCATGACCCTTATATTTACAGTACCAAGCACGGAGAGAGAGATAATAAGAACTTCACATACTGACATTGACTACGTACCAGCAAGATGAAACAATGAATAAAAGAAAAAACAGATTTGAATTAACATTAAGCTGTGGAGAATGAGGTTTAAGAAACGGTTTTGTGAATTTTATTATTTAATGATGTACAATATACTCATTAAATAATAAAATTCTCAGTCCAAAATTCTGAGATCACACTGAAAAAAAAAGTGTTCAATTTTATTAATATTTTAGAAACATTATGATATAACATGATTAAATATTTATTATTAATACATCAAATAAAGCTGTTAAATTAGAAAAAAAGGAAAATGGACGCATTTTCAGATTTTTGGACTCCATTGTATATTTAAATAATAAGTTCGAAATATAATGACTGATACATATTAAAAGTATAACTATTCTGACGTGTGGTTGTTAAAGCAATCCAAGTAGAAAGGGTTAGTTTTGAGTAATACTGAATTTGTTGTATATGACCTCCCTCTAGTGGACAGACACATTAAAGCACATTCAGTTTTGACAATAAAATCACTTTTGTTGTTTAATTAAATAATACAATTCTCAGTCCAAAATTCTGAGATCACACTGAAAAAAAAAGTGTTAAATTTTATTCATATTTTAGAAACATTATGATATAACATGATTAAATATTTATTATTAATACAACAAATAAAGCGGTTAAATTAGAAAAAAAGGAAAATGGACGCATTTTCAGAGTTTTGGACTCCATTGTATATTTAAATAATAAATTCGAAATATAATGACTGATACATATTAAAAGTATAACTATTCTGACGTGTGGTTGTTAAAGCAATCCAAGTAGAAAGGGTTAGTTTTGAGTAATACTGTATTTGTTGTATATGACCTCCCTCTAGTGGACAGACACATTAAAGCACATTCAGTTTTGACAATAAAATCACTTTTGTTGTTTACAGTAATGTGGGAGTATTTTCTCCCTCTTTTTAATCTCTCTTTCTTTCTCTTTTTCTCACGATCTTTCTCCGTGACACACGCACACAATAACTCACTATGTCCACTCTCTCCCTGGTACTACAGAGAACAATGGAACAATGTAGCTCTTCTGTGATCCAGTGATCCAGGCTGGCGTCTCTGAGCTGAGGCTCTACTCCTCACAAGACTGCGCGCTGTGATGCTGCACACCGCCGAAGATGAGCGAGGTGAGACGGTCAACATCAAGCTCCTATCGGCCGAGGTCCAGCTGGATAAAGGTGGGACATTATCGTAATACGAATCAACAGATTGACGAGTTTAGAACAGGCAAAAAAATAAAAGTGCGACTTCTAAAATTAAACAAAACAGAAAAAAAGAATAGGAGTTCTTTCTGTTTTTGGCTCGTTTCTTCTTGAAGGAATGTCTGTCCCATACACTCTAAAACAAATATTTATTTACATCTGTTTCACTTGTTACAATACAGAAATGTCATGAAAGTTTATTTAAAACTTTAAAATGTATTTCAACTTTAGCTTGTTGTGACTTGCAGCACTTTGATTGAACTTTTCTAAAGGCAGCAAGTAAACTTCAAATGTATATACACTTTAAAACTTTATTAAAAGTTTAATTTTTAAGTTTGTTTGGTGACATTTTGAAAGTATTGAATACTTTAGAGTTTGAGACTCTAGAGTTGAGAGTTTTCAGGAGTTCTTAAGCTGTTCTTATAGACACTATCAATTATTGTAGTAATTTACTATTATTCTAGTACTGTTTATTGATGTTCAAAAATCTCCAGTTAAAGTGTAAGAGGAGTTTGGGTGGGAATAGAATTCTTGTGTAAATGTGTGTGTTGTAGTGTAGTTTTTACAGTGACTAGCACACAGCCGTGACGCAGATTCCAACAGGATGGTGACGATGACCACATGGACTGACGTTTGTGCTGCTCTTAGTGGTCATGCAAACAGTGACCGTTTGATCCTGTCTTTATAGAAATCTGTATGAATATGCATCGAGGTCTGCTAGGTCTTGCCAAAACCAAATCTTTCTTAAAGGGATAGTTCACACAAAAATGAAAATGTTGTCATCATTTACTGGGTGAATTATTCCTTTAAACTATATTTAATTTGTTTAAATTATTTCATGTTTATATCAACCGAAGATATTTTATTTATAGTTTATGAGTAAATACCTTATGAAGCCATAGCAACTTTAGTTTCCTTCAGAAATACCATATTTACTACAGTTATTGTTAGGGCAAATATGTTTACAGAATTAACAATAACTGTAGTTTCAGCACATTTTGACCAGTGAATTTCCATGATTTTTCTCATGACCTTTCCACACTTTGAAAGTGAAAGGATATTTGAAGCCATGTTTTAGATCACAGCGCACTGGTTGAACCCACTAGTTCTTTTTCTAAATGGGCAGTTTTCTGAGAAACATAAAAATGGAGCCCATACATTCCTGCAAGAACTGTGAAAAAGACTGTGAATGGTTCCTCCAGTGACATCAAAACCACTTGGAAAATGTAATGAAGTTCCTTGTATACACAACAGGATACTTTGTACAAAAAGATTGTTTCTTCATCGGAACAGATTTGGCTGCATGTTTGTAAGAAACAAATTCATCTTTAAGATGTTTTAACTTAAAACTCAAAATATCCTTAATGCATAATAACACTTCCTACAGTAAAAAAAAAATAAAAAACATCCCCTGGTGTCCTTTCACATCAAAATCCTATGATATATTTGTTTATAACTGTCTTGGACTGTTTTAGCTTGTAAACAGTGCTTGATATGTGAATATTTCTCTCTTGATTCAGACGAGATGATGTTTTACTGGAGAAAGCAACATTAAAAACGTCTTAATGATGAATTTGTTTCTTACAAACAAGCAACTTTTTGCTTCACAAGACGTTCATTGATGGACTGGAGTCATGTGGATTCCTTGTGGATTATTGTGATGATTTTTATCAGCAGTTTGGACTCTCATTCTGACGGCACCCATTCACATCAGAGGAGCCATTGGTGAGCAAGTGAAATCTGCTCCGAAGAAAAAAACTTTTCAGAAAATATAATTTTTTGGGTGAACTATTCCTTTATAGTATAATTTTTTACTGATTAATCTGCTACTTATTTGTGATTACACTCACTCACATTTCAAAGCTAAACCACTATAAACATTTCAATGACTTTTATGGGTTATTTTCTACAGTTTTTCCACAATTTTAGTATTCCCCTCTCCATGTTTTCAGTCGGCTGTGGGAACCTGTAATAGCTTAACATATGGTTAAAACAACAGTTATCACTCTAAATTATTTTGACATTTTATTGGTGCTTAAAGTCAGAAATATTGACATATAGTTTTGCACAATCTTTCATTACTTCTTAAAAACAAGCAGTGAAGCGATTCTGTTTAGAATGTGGTTGTTGACAAGGCATTAAATAAATATTAATGAAATACAATTAAAACACTTGTTTTATCAAGCCCTATCTTTTAAACTAGATTTATTCTAGACCCAAATTCCGAGATGGTCCTCACTGCAGAACACAAAATCCAGGGGGCGAGGTTGGATCCAGATCCAACTCCTCCCACCTTACATATACCTAAACCTACCCGTCTCCACCCCCTGATCCCTAAACCCACCCATCTCCACCCCTAAACCTACCATCTCCACCCCCTAGATGTGGATCCAACCCCGCCCCCTGGATCTTTGTTCTGCAGTGAGGGGCTACTGGAAATTCCAGAATTCAACCACAGCCATTTAAAGTTCCCGGGTTCCTCCAGCGTCCCTACATTCAGCGCGCGCTCTGCCTCGTCCAGCTCGTGCTGTGAATGGACGGCTGCCGTTCTTTTCCGGCTACACCTGCTCATCCCACCAGGAAGTGCTGGGCGATAAATCCTAAAGTAATAATCCCCTCTACCTGGGAGCTAACGAGAGGAGCTAACAAACATTAATATGCAGTGTATCCGGGGAAAGCCCTCCGACTAGATTCATGCGATCGACGCGCACGATTAATGCAGGGTAAAAAACACACCGTCAACTCCCTGCAAGTTGGGGTTATTGTTTTCCTGCGGTGTAGCGTTTAGTTTTTTTGCGGTCCTAACCTCCCTCCGGCAATGGGATGCTGTGGAAGCGCAGAGGTAAGCGACGCTGCCCGCAACAATACGTGATACAATCTATCGAATCTCGCCCGGATGTGTTGATACATTGTTACATTGTTGCTGGCGCTGTGATACATTGTTTCACGGCTGATCGCCTTTGACGGGCCAATGAAGTGCTGTACTGTCGCTTGCACTGCATGTAATCCTATTATTATGTCCTATGCGATCGCACATAGCGATGAATGCATTTGACTATGACAGTTATGTGATGTGATGATTTCGCCTTTGCATCAAAATACAAGGCGTTAGACCGTTGTCTTTTTTTTGTTTGTTGCTACACATCATAGTGTAGTGTGTTAGTAAACACATTTACAGGCACTGCTGTCCTCTTACAACACACAGGTTACACAAAGGATGCTATTTATAAATGGATATCAATTGTGGTCGGTGCTTATGTAAAATTGATTTTTGAATATGCACGTTTTGACAGGTTACATTTGCGAGGCCGTACATGAAAGTACTGTTTATCATTTGCAGCATGTTAACTAGTTATGTAAAGAAGAAATTGACTTGTGTTGTTTTTTGATGATTATTTTTTAGATCTAAGTGTTTTAGAACCAATATGTCAAACATGGTGACACAGTAATATATTTATTATCCATTACTGATCTCTGAAGGTATAGATTATAATAAGTTATAATAATAACCAAATAATAATAAATAACTTATGTAAACATATTTATTTACTAAAGTTTTTTGTCTATTGAATGAGCAATGGTTTAATAGCAGTGTTATTTTAAAAGACTTACCAAAATTACATAATTTATCAGTAAACTCTATATATCTGCATCTTAGAACCAATTAAGTGAAAAAGTATTAATATAGGATTACTGTATTGATTATCAGTTTATCTTTAATGGGCAGGCATGCTATTTAAATCAAATGATTATCAGTTTAAGCGTGACTGAACATAAGCATTGTGTCTTTGTTTTTCAGAGGCCAAAAAGAGAATGGAAACCTTTGGAGGACCGAAGCTGCACGGATCTGCCATGGTTCCTGTTATTTACATTGTTCCTTGTGGGAATGGTAAGTCAACAGTTCACCTTATTCATCATTTTTAGACAGTATTATGTTTATATATGCATGTTATGAAAGTACTTCTGGTCACACTGTGTAATATGGTGTTCATGTTACTTTGTATTTACATATACCGGTACTAAGTAATTTTGATATACTAATGGTGATTTTTATAGTTCTAATTGGTCAGTTTTGCTATTCAACAGTCAGATGTCAATGAAAGGTGTCCAGGGCAACACTGTATAACTGTATTTCATATTCATGCATGTGTTTATTTATTATTATAAAAAGCAAGACAATGTACATGCATCACAAAATAAACACAAAGAGAGGTAAATCAGGACTGTGGTGTGAAGCAGACGTAGAGTTCACGATTCTTGGACAATCTGTGGCCTTTTTCTTATCTCACAATAAAACAATAAAATAAATAACTTAAAAAAGCCTAAAAACAAAAATTAATGCTAGAGCTGCATGAATAATTGAAATAAAACTAAAATTGTGATATGGCTTAGTGTGATTTAATTAAATAAATAAATGTGCTGAGTGTTTCTGAGTGTTCTTACACATGAGCAGCTCATTATACGCTGGTGTTTGCAGCGTCTCAGAGTGGCTTGGTTTGCAGAAAATGCTCCTCGTGAAATCATTATTGCATGAGGTCTGAGTTTGAGTTGCTTTAACATGGATTTGGAAAGACAACATGCAGCAACCATCTTCCCATACTTGTAATGATAAGCGCTTATCAACAAAAGAGAAGCTTTAAAAATAAAAAATAAAAAAGTTCCATGGATTAATGTTTGAAAATGAAGAAATTAAGGAATTCATAAATATTAGTATTGTAATTTTACAGTTGTAATATAAAATAAAATAATTATTTTTTAGTTTTTTTACTTACAATAATATTTAATATTTCATTTTTATTTAGTAATTTTTATATTTTTATTTAGTAGTAGTAGTAGCTGCAGCAGTAATAATAATAATAATAATAATTTATTATTACTATTGTATTGTTGTTATTATTTTTATAGCCATTTTGATATATAATCACTACATTTTAGTAAAATTATGCAACCATACAAACAAGCACAGCAAACTTGGAATTTAAAAAAAGAAAAAGAAAAAAAAAAGCAAATTTTATATATAAAAATGCGCAATTGGCACCCCCCCCCC
>NW_015558644.1:601125-610340 GCF_001515605.1 Sinocyclocheilus anshuiensis
TAATACAATATATAATACAATATTCCACCATGCTAATTCATTCAATACTGTTTTCAGGATAGTGCAGAACCACCGAACCTAAATATTTTAAGGCTCAGCTTTTTTGCTTGAAATTTCCCTTTTGATAAATAGGGTTTTGTCACCTTGCTGAGGTTTTTGTGATCAGCCACGATGAGCGTCACTTGGTTTCTATTTCTGTGGTGTTTTGCCGGGTACCTCCACCCAGTGTGAAATTTCACTGCTTCAAAATCCCGTTCCAAATAACTGTATAGTAAACATTAAATATGTTCTGATTGGCTGTGAATGTATATGGTCTCAGAGCAGTTTTGCATTCAGCAAGAACAGACAAATTGCTTGTCACTGAAAACATTAGACATTGTGTTAGTGTATATCTCAGCATACATGTCATGCAAGGAGGCTGATGTTTGCCAAATAAAGAAACTCACAGGAATCTTTTGATTTAGCGGTGAATCTTTCTGTAATTAGCTTTTGATGAATACTGTTAATTACTTAGATTTTGCTGCAAATGATTTTTTCCCACATCTTTGCCTGTAGCTTTTTTTTTTAAACAAAAACTTTTCACAATTTCTGTTAATTCCCTTTCTCAGTGTGGCATCTGTGGGTTTACCATCGCAACTGGAGGGGCAGCGCGGCTTGTCTTTGGATATGACAGCTATGGTAACACGTGCGGCCAACGCAACGAGCCCATCGAAGGGGTCCGGCTGAGTGGTCTCGACCATACTGACAGAAAGTGAGTAAACTCGCCTTTCATTCCTCTCTCGCCCTTTTTTTATACACTCAGCCCACATGCACCATCACCAATGCTCAATTTTTCACTCCTCTTTAATCTGCTTTTACACACCTGTTTTTTCTCCGTCGTAAATGGTCAGTGGTGAAATCAGAGCGCTTCAACTCCTTGCCCTTCGATTATCACATCAATGCAAATGTCAAACGGCTGGCGTTTCACCTCGAGATGGCTGAGGACTATCTGAGCTACACACACAGAGCCTTGAATAATTCAGTACAGGCCCTGAGGACGGGCACTGTCACAGTGTGCGGCCCTTAATGGGTGCTAGCCTGCAGGAAAGAAAGGTATTGCAGGCCATTTCATTTGTAGCGCTGTCAAATGATGGTTTTTGGCTCTTCGGTGTGGTTGAACTGAATTGTACGTAGCTTTTAAGAGATGGGTCTGAGATGTGACTCATCACAAGGCAGAGCGATTCATTTGGTGGAGTATTCACTGGCTTGTCAGAGCAGATGTGAACTTAATAATGGCTTGAAAATGTCTTGCCGGAGCTGTCAGAGAGAGATGGCTGCGCTGGGAGAGGGCATGTGGTTTACCTGTTTATTTAATGATGTTTAGGCTTCATACAAATGCAATTTTAAGCTAGTTCACCCCAAAATTCTGTCATTATTTACTCATTCTTATATCATTCCAAACCTGTTTGACTTTCTGTGGTAGACAAAAGAAGATGTTTTTTGAAAATATCTTGGTGATTTTTTTTTGCTCATACAATGAAAGCTAAAGGGGTCTAATGTTTTGACCCCAATGTTATTCAGTATATCCTCTTTTATGTTCTGCAGAAGAAATAAAGTCATACAGGATTGCAATGACACGAGTAAATGATGCACGGAATGTTTGAATTATGCAAATGTGTCACATGACTTAAACACTTAAAAAATGTCTTAATGATCACCAAGAGACCATTTACAGTATGTCATGTTTAAAGGGGACCTTTTTGCAAGATGTAATATAAGTCTGAGGTGTCCCCAGAATGTGTCTGTGAAGTTTAAACTCAAAATACCCCACAGATCATTTATTATACCATTTTGAGTGGAAGCAAGAACACACCTTTTTTTGTGCATGTACTTTTAAATGCAAATGAGCTACTGCTCCCCGCCCCCTTTACAGAATAGGGCTGTGTCTTTACAGCTTATACCTGGGATACTCTGCCAAAACAAAACATCTGTCTATGTACATGTCTATTGCGCTGAAAACTTATTTGCATGCGTTTTAAAGTCGTATCAGTTGAAACCTCTGATTTTCTGAGGGCACACATCTGAAGCATGCGCACAGAAAGCAGCTGTCACACGTATGCTGTGTATTGCCAGCAAAGTCACGATATGATACGTATCCTGATACAGAGGCCATGATACGATACGTGTCATGATACGGGACGGCACTAAATTTCACCTCAGCAGAATTGAGTAAAACAGCTGTTTATTAAACACTGCATACTATAGGGCCATTGCTAACTATAGGCAGAGCAGGCAGTTGACCTCTGCATTATGAACGGCCTCCATAACTGCACCACAGTATAACAATATAGGTAATGGCATAGGTTTCATGTTAACATTGGGCACTCCCCACCAGGTACAAATTACAATATTCTGAATGTTTGCATCTCGTTTTTAAGCCCATAAATAATAATGTATAAAAATAAAATGTTAAAAATAATAACTCGTTCTAATAAATTTATATTGTAATGCACTCATTCTAATATATGAATAAAATCATATTTACATTGCTGGTAGGTTATGATAGCACAAATTAACACACTCTGTACGTTTAAAAAAATGAAAATAAAAATTAGAAGCGTTTAAACTAATGCGCTGTCTTCATTGTAGCTCACGCACATTCAGTCACTCACACAGATCGCGCTGCGCACGCACAGACATTCAGCAACACAGAAACTTCTCAGCGCTGCCCTGTAATTTTTGTCAATAAAATTAACAATAAAGTGCTACATTATCTTTTTCAGCAAGGAGTTGGTAACATCATTGTTTTTGAAGCAATTAAAACCAGAGCTTCGCTATTAAAGTGCCCCTATTATGCCATTTTTAAGGTTCCTAATATTGTTTTGGGAATCTCCTACAACAGGTTAACATGCATGCAAGGCCACAAAATACTTTCGTTTTCTCATAATATACATTTAATTTCCCCACATTTCTCAATGATTCGTAAGCAATTCGTACGAAGCAGGTCTCTCTAAACCCCTCCTTTCCGTGAGCTTACTCTGCTCTGATTGGTCAGATGGCCCAGGACATTCTTATTGGCCTACCGTGTAGAGCACTTTTCGGAAACGAAATGCCCATTGCCATAACTGAATGACAGCTCCAGAGAGAATGTATAGAGAGAAAAGTCTGGACTGGAGCAGGATGTTTCTCAGTGGTAAGTGTCAGCTTAGTTTGTGGTAGTTATAAGACGTGATTCCAGGTCATTGTTAGATAATTTATTTAGGTGCACCACGTGTGGGAACTGTATCAGAATGCCAAGCGAAGGTGAAAACCTCTGCTGCCACGAAGTACGACAGGTTGTATTAAACGTTTCTGCATTAGATGCATCTTTTATAAAGAATTAAGTGTATTTTGAATGCTCGATAAAAAAATACAAACATCTATTATTTATCATACTTACAGGTTGTGATTCAGTGGAGCCAGCTGGTCCAAATAAACTGTGTACTGAGCCATCTTTCAAGAGCAAGCGTTTTGTGAATCCTGCGTTGAACTCCCCGAGATAAGAGAAGCAGTCATTAGTAAAATGACGGGAACACAAAAAAAGATTGGGATTGTACTGCTGTGGTATTGTTGAAAAAAATGAATGTCAACCACGGATTCTGATTCTTTGCGGCCTCAACTTTCGGAAGTGAAAATAAAACAAATTTACTTTCACAGCATAGGACACAGTGTCTTCTCGACATGATGTTAACCACATAGAAATGCTACACTCTTTGAGGGCGGATCAAGTTGTTTGCGGCTGGCCAACGTAGAACATAGACGAGCATTATGCAAATGTGTTACACCGTGACGTGTAGTCGTCACGGAAGTGGGATTTGAAATTGAATTCCTGACGACTCATTTAGGTGATTCAGAGTCGATTATTTTTTTTGAGAGACAATAGTAATAATAATCGTTTTCTTATTTTTGTAAAGGATGTCTAGGCTAAAATGGCACAAATTAAATCTAGGTCACCCCCCAATTTGGTAAAGAATGTCTATTACACGGAGCTAATTTCGTCATCATAACAGCAGGTAAAGCGCATTGGTTGATTAAAGTTAGGCTAATTGTTAATAAAAACCTTTACACCTTACCTTATTCATTTATGTAATGAGGTAAATTCACATTTATTATGATCGATTTTGACCTACCTAAATGTATAAAATATAAGCAGACAATTAGATTCTGGTATTGTAAAATTCACGCTTAACATATTTTCATTAATTTAAAATTTTTATTTGATCTTCTAAAGAAATGTTCCACTTATCATAAAATGTGGACATTTGAATGATAGGATCGACAGTTTTCAATATGCAGTAGGCTACAAATACATGGGCTAAATAGAGAGATTGCTTGCTTTGATAGATTATATAAGTTAAGTAACATGGCATTGACCTTTTTCATCAACACAACTTGATATGAAATGTGTCCAGGTCCTCCAGATACTTAAAGATGAATAAAAAGACATCCCTTGCTCCATTGGGTATTTTTATATTTATTATTTTGCAAAAGTAATTAAATTTGTAATTTTACAAAAAGATATGATCAACCATTATTTACGGATCATGGCATGGACACTTTCCTTATCAAAGTCCTTCCTCCCAGTTTCTCAGAAGCAGAAGTCCTCATAGTTGGCTAAACTTCTATAGCAGTGAATGGGAGGCGACTCTAATATATTTTTTGCGTTCCCATTTGCTCAAATAACTAAAGAAAAACTCCACGATAGTGTTTTCATGATATTCAAAAAGATACAAAAAAAGAAAATATAAAGAACTTTGCAGAATTTATGATTCTTCCTGTTTCAGAGTTAATGAGAATGTGACGTATTTGGACATGGGTGTGGCGTCTGATGTTTAAACACTGTTCTTGTATTCAAATTAAGTGCGGTCCACTGCTGCACACATGCTGTGAAAATCGATACAGAAACAGCTGTATACCCGTATCATCAAGTAGTATGTGACGATACATCGTCGTATCGATATATCGAACACAGCCCTACATGGCATGTAAGCACTCAACTAAGTTCTCTTTCATGTCTTATTGTGCTTAAAATGTCATATACACACTAGTTTATGTCAAAAACACATAAGTTACATAAACACAGACATTTCTTAATTGAATGCTGATTTTAAATGCTATAGTGTGAAGATAAACAGGGCGGATTGTGTGCGGCTCCCTCAGGGCGGGATCTATGCTAATAGGGCAGTGTCTGTAAAACCCCCATGGCCTGTACTAAGTGACGTCACTTTGTAAAACATTTGCAAACGGCTTGTTCTGAGACACTGCTTATGATTTATGGGGATTAAAAAAAAGGAGTGGGTGGATTTTAATCTTTATAGGGTGGTTGTGTACACACTGCCAACACACATTTATGTCCAAACACCATGTAAAAGTGAGTTTTGCATAATGGTGCCCTTTAAGGTAATATGTAATCACAATGAGTCATGTTTGGAAAAAAAAAATTGTCAATGGGGTTGGTAAGATTTTTTTTTTTTTTAAAGAAAAGTACTTTTATTCAGGAAGAATTAGATTGATCAAAAGTGACAGGAAAGACAATTATAATGTAACAAAAGATATCTTTCAAATAAATGCTGTTCTTTTGAACTTTCTATGCATGAAAGAATACTGGAATAAAATAATTAAAAAAATATTAAGCAGAACAATTGCTTTAAACACTGATAATGATAATAAATGTGTCTTGAGCAACAAATCAGCATATTAGAATGATTTCTGATTCAAGGATCATGTGACACTGAAGACTGGAGAAATGATGCTGAAAATTCAGCTTTGTCATCACAGGAAGAAATTAAATTTTTAAATATATTAAAATAGAAAATATTTATTTAATAATATGTAATAATATTTAACAATATTACTGTTTTTTTACTGCAGCCTTGGTGAACATAAGAGATTTTTTTTTTTCCCGAATGGTAGCGTATTTAAATAGCATTTCTATCCACATTGATCATTTTGATATGTGTCTGTATTTCACAGTTCATGATGGTGGCAATCTCCCCGCAGGACAATTTTCAAGTCACATTTGACGTGAAATTGCTAATACAACATCACAATTTGAATAGATAATTTTATATTTATGGCAAGAAAGTTCTTTGCTGTCCAACCATGATGAAAATAAAAGATACAATTATAGCCATTGAGGACAGTAAAATTACATGTCATGTCAACTGCCCATTTACAAAATATTTTTTGTGATTAGTAGATTTTATATTGCATTTCACATTTAGCAGTTTTTTCATGAGGGTGATGTTGCCTGTGTGTGATTTAGTACATGTCTAGGTGTTTGCTTATCCTATTACAACCATATAGCTCTGAGTAATTGCTTCATTTATTCATGTCATAAAAGAGACTGGTGTGGTAAATACCACCTAGAGTGAGATGTTCCTACAGTAAGGCGTTACTGCTCGTTACTTGTCTTCCTCTTATTAAAGCTTTACCTCTGGCTCAAAATACAGAACCACTAGAGACGTGTAATCACCCCTGAGCAGCACTACACTAACCTTTATATCATTCTCTCTTTACACACACACACACACACACACACACACACACACACACAGGTTTGTTTTTGTGAAAAGTGGGGACAACCCATAGGCGTAATGGTTTTTATACTGTACAGACCGTATATTCTATTGCCCTACACCAACCCTACCCCTAAACCTACCCATTGCAGTAACTGTAACATTTTTCATCCAGTGCCTCTAAAGGTGATTTGAAACATCTTGCATTGCTTTGTTTTATAGAGATCACACACACACACACGCACACGTCTTCAAACTAGGCTAATTGGAAATACTTGTCTATGCATACATTTTTGCAAACTCCATAAACATACCCATACAAATGTACTAATATCAATTCACTGCAATTTCGAGATCAAATTAACTCTACTAGCAAACACCAACAACTTTTATTCCTTTTCACACAAATTATGATTACACAAGCAGATTACTGATTAATAAACACTGATTTTTGTGCGGTTTCTGGGACAATACTGTGTTATGACCTCAAAACACTATTTCCATAATGCATGATTTGTAAACAAATACATATGGACTTCTGCATCATGTAACCAGCTCCATATGTATGGTTTTTCCTGACGTAGTAAACTTGCTCGGTAGCTCACCTAGTACATTATTTCACTTGCGATTCACAGTGCTTGGGTACCAGTCCCATGAAACACAAGTCACCATAAAAAAGTTAAAAGGCTTGTAGAAGCAAGTTAAAATGGCATGGTTGCTTCATCAGTTGTGTTTTTATATTAGTTTTTGTTTTAGTTAACACTGTTGGTTAGGTTTAGAGTAGGATTTAGTGTAAGTGGTACGTTATTTTCAAACACAATACACAATACGTACAACAACCAGTGTAATAAAATGTTGCCATATTCACTTTCTTCTGTTTCGAATAAAACGTAACCACTTTTAGTGCCAGTCACAGGACATTCTGCTTTGGATGTGTCGCGAAACATGCAAGAAGCATTGTAATATTATTTTGCAGAAATGTCATCTCAGACTCAGTCAAGTATTTCCAGTGAGCCTGGGTTGTACATCGCTATTGCCTGTGTGGACCCACTGCCTAATGATGCAAAGGGAAGAGAAAGACATTAGGCCTTAGACTTGTCAAATTGTTCTCATAATTTCTATTGTTCTTGAATAGCTCAGAATTCACACCTTCACTTTTTTTTTGTCTCATATGTACAGCACAGTTAATTGGCTTGGAGGGTTGTGATCTGTGGACCTTTACCTTTCTACTTGGCGCTTACTATTTAAGTAGTAATTATGTGCTTCGTTAGGAAGATTTGACATTTGACCTTAGCCTGCTTTGTTGATGTTAGACTTTATTGAATAGATTAGCACAGGCCTGTGGGTCATTCAGTGAGGGATGAGAGTAATAGTGATACTGGTTGTGGTCTAGACTGAGGTCTAGTATGAGGTCTAGTGGTGGTATTTAAATTTACTGACAAGATGTTTGAATCACAACAGAACAGAAGTTGGTTAGCTATTTGAGTAATAGCTGCTAAAGGGAATTTAATCATATTTAAGAATAAATTTAGTGGTAACAATTGCAATTTTGTATTTTGTTTTGATGTAAAGTAAATTGAGTCGTGGAGTCGACTCAGAAAAACCTGAAATTGAACACCTTTACTAACAACCATACTGGATGAAGTACATGCTAGGGGTTTAGCTGTGTGTGTGTCAGGAGGCAGACTGAGTTAGCAAGCTAATGTTGTTAACTGAGCAAAGTTCATCTGGTTAATGCACTTAGCTTAGTTTTACTTTCTCAGCTGCTAGTAATACTGTGATCCTGCAGCCCGCTCCCACTGCCCACGATCCCTCACTATATCCATCTCTGTTTAATGGGGTTATGGTCCATCTTTGCCTCTCATGTGTGTTCATTGTGTTTATTGCATACTGTAAAGGTTGTCAGCAGTTGTGTGCAGTTTTGGGTTAGATTAGGTTCAGTGTTTATTTCCCATTTCCCCTGTTGTCAGTATGAAAATTATATATTTTACAAGCTTTACATTTTGTTCTTTTCCTAAGAATCTACTAATAGTGTTATTCCAATGAAGAACAAACTGCAAAGTATAGTCTTTTATAAAAGTAATTACTTTTGTGATTACATTTGGTGCAGAAATTACATGCCTTTAATTATTACTTAAACAGCTGGTTTTTGTACATGACCTCTAATATGATTAGCTAACCTCCAGATTCCAGTGATTTTCACACTGTTGTTCATCAGGCTGCGTCAAGGATTGGGGTCAGGAAGATTTAGTTATGTATTTATTTATTTTTTATATTTTTTAAGAAATTAACACGTTTATTCACCAAGGATTCATTAAAGGGGTCATAAGATGCGATTTCAATTTTTCCTTGAGTGTTACAAGCTCTTGGTGCATAAAGAAGATCTGTAAAGTTGCAAAGACTAAAGTCTCAAATCCAAAGAGATATTCTTTATAAAAGTTCAGAGTCAGCCACACCTACCTAAAACGGCTCATTCTAACATGCCCCCACATATCTACCTCACTATGTGGGAAGATTTGCATAACGCCGCCCAAATGTTCACGCAAAGAAAGAAGGCGTAACTTTTATTCTCACTGTACTATTGTTGACGCTGCAGTCATGTCGTGAAGGCGCTGTGTGCTTCGTTGTGAAAGCGAAACTACTTTGTTTGGTCTTCCAAAAGAGGACGATATCCGCTTC
>NW_015558644.1:610509-616336 GCF_001515605.1 Sinocyclocheilus anshuiensis
GGAAAATAATGTGTTTTTTGAACTTTAAACCGCATAAACACATTTCATTACACCAAATACACAAAATAATGTTCTTTTTAGCAGCATCATATGACCCCTTTAAATAAATAAAATAAATTTACAGTGTAACAAAAGACAAAAAAACACATCTATCTTAAGTTGTAATAATATCTCACAATATTTCTGTTTTTACGGTATTTTAATTAAATAATTGCAGTTTTGGTAAGCATAAGAGACTTCTATCAAAAGCATTAAAACAATCTTACCGACCCCAAACTTTTGAACAACCGTGTTTGTCTTTGTAGTAAATTAAACCTTTGTTCTAAAACAAGAAAATCCTGTTTTTCATCGTATGTCCCTTTAAATGTCCAGCTTTATTTTCACCCCCAAAAACTAACATGTTGTCTCTAATCCTATATTCTAAGAGATTAAGCCATTCCAGATGCCTGATATCTGAATAGTTTGCATATCTGAATGCTATTTCTTTCAATGCTTTCACATTAGACTAGCCTCAGGTCAGACCTGGGCTACGTTCTTTGAGTAGACCTCTTCTTTAGCCAGGCTGTTTTGACAGGCTCTGTGCTAATGCTGAAGTGCTCTTTCCTCAAGAGCGTACGTCCCCTGCTACTGACAGTCTGTTTTTGTGCTGAACACACAAGACAATGGGTCCCTCGTCCCTGCGTGGGTGCCATGCCCACTTCACACCGCATGAAAAGCTGAAGTAAAGCCATGGCCTCAGAGGAGGCTTGGCTCATAAACAAGCTCTCAGTTTCCCCTCTGCCAAAAAAACTGGGCTGAACGGTCCTGTGACAAAAAATATCTGCTGTTCAGAGTCGATCTTTATCGCACAATGCCGTATTTTAAGTCCCATGGTGGTATCAGATCAGACTCCATGAAATAAACAACCTGCTTTGGTATTTCGTTTGTCATCAGATTTGAGGTTAGATACTCTTCCTGTCTTGAAAAAATTAGACTTTGTTGTTGTTTTATTCACAGATTCGTCTTTTTCCTGGATCCATGCAACATAGACATCATTCAGAGGAAGATAAAGTCCATGGCGCTGTGCGTGTCACAATGTCCCACTGAGGAACTGGCGACTTACTACGACCTCAAGAGGTTTGCCATGATAAATGGTGAGTCGTCAGCCAGCTAGCTATTGTGGGCATGTGATGTCATCATCACAGATATAATGGCAGGACCTTGACTGGCAAGCTACCCTTGGGAGAGACAAAGGCGTTCATCATATATATGGTTGTGACCACCAGTGTGTGTCTTTTCACAGTGTTTCTTATACTCACGGGCTTCAACAAGAGCAACACACACACATAAATATACACATACTAGGCCTGGGCGATAAAACAGTATCAATATTTATCGACGGTACACCTTCATCGATAACGATATAAAAAATGTTCGATATAGCGCACGATATAGGCACGTGTTATGAGTGACGCAGACAGCACACACGTACACATGCTGTAATGCCTGCCTGTGATGAGGAGATTGTGAATTAAAAAAAGAATATTAGTCGAATTTAAAATAAACATTTGCATTTGAAATATACTGTAGTAGCTCAATGCGTAGAAGATCTTGATTAGGTTAAAACCGAAACCAAGCCATTCTCACAGAACGCATATTCAGCACATTTTTACACGGACAGATATGACTGCTGCACTCGCGTCTCATGCAAGAGATGCAAAGAAAATCATGCAAAGTTAAAATAGTTTTAACGTTTAGAAAACGTGACGTGAATTTGTGAAGGTTTATTTCATTTCACTGCGTCTCATATGTTTTTAAATGCAATCTGTGTGATCGGCGATTTGGTTTGTATTAGGCTAAGCAATGCATAAATACATTATGCTGTTTTGTTCATAATTGTTTATGCAGGTTACAAAATTATATTTGATTTATATATGCTAATTTAGACGTTATGCACGTTTTTATAGACAGTTATTTGCATTGACAATTTAATGCGCTGCATTATTTTGCTCATTGCGCCCTCCTGTGGCCTCGGGAGACAAGCCAAACGTTTCCTTAAGACTTATTTAATCTGCATATAAAACATAAGAAAGGAGATATTTGTTTACATTTTTATTTTGTGTTTGACTGTTAAAAAAATATATAAAAAATTTGTTGTTTGTCTTAATAAATTGGGCAAATTAAAAATACAGTGGTTAAATTTAAACATTTTTTTCTATTGCTCTGTTTTAAAAAATGTTATAAGAAATGTCAATAATTATCGATACCGAACAACATGAAACATATATCGTTGATACATTTTTTAGCTATATCGCCCAGCCCTAACACATACAGTATGTTCCTGTCAGGTGCAGCCGGTAAGACCAGGTCAGGGTTAAACTAAATAAACATAGATTCCTCTGACCCGTCTCGCTGTAGGGTCTCTGTTGTTTACAGTCCAGTCTTGCTGTCTATAGGGTTTGACACATCCTATCTGACACCAAGGGAGAGTATGAATGCCATCATTGTTTCCCTGGAGTTCAACTGTGTTTTACGTGCATCTGCTCATAAGGAACGTTCATTGTGGAGTTCACATTCATATTAAATGCTTAGTGAGTTGACGGTGATTTAACTGGTCTCATTCCACATCCCTGCTGTAAAAATCTCTCGCTTTCTCGCTTTTTGCGACTGAGCCCTTGCTGGTGGAGTTGGTGGACCATCCTGATTAAGCTAGTCCAGTCAGAGTTTGTTTCATCTTCAATTTATTGACTATCTTACCATGACCTAGCATTATAGGGATGATGTTGAGTATAATGCATAATTTTCTTCTCTTTTAGGGTCCGAGCTTTGTTCGTATGAGTTACCTGGTCACAAGTACCCACAACTTCCTGAGCGCTTTGAAAAGTGTCCCAAACTTCCAGTACCAGAGAGGTAGGAAACAAACTCCTGACAAACAAACTCTCCCTGTAAAGCACAGCTCCTTTCTCTCTTGATCTGTCCTCTATCGTCTGGCCTTTTCTATCTCTGCAGCAAAGCTCTTCCAGTGTTTAACCGCTGCACTCCAGTGGATATCTCCTGCTATGCTAAGTTTGCTGAAGCGGTGGTCACGTTTGTCAGTGGTAACAGCATGTTAAACAGGCTGATTGCCGGGGTGGCCGCCAGCAAAGAGATCATCGTTGGGCTGTGTCTGCTGGCGCTAGGTAACCATCTGCTCTCTCTGGATGCTGCTGCTGAGGCTCATTTGATTCAGTTTTCTGATTATGTGTTTATCTATAAAATGAGTTGAAATGGATAATTGCAGTTCTTGATATCTATATCAAATCAAAGCTAATTAAGTTCTACGTTGTTACGCATTAACAAACAAGTATCTAAATCTAAGGCCCACCAATGTAATTATTGCATTATTCTGAGCCACTATCAGACAAAGGCTGAAGTATTTTGTCCTTTCTTTAAGATAACATGAAACAGCACTTTTAATTTCCATAATGCAATGCATTTTGATTACGATTAACTCCAGATTGTAGTTTAGTCTAGAGTCTTCCTCTAACTGCTGATCCTGTTTTGTGCATGCTGCAGTTTTGTCCATGATCCTCATGGTGATCATTCGTTACATCTCTGCTGTCCTGGTTTGGATCCTCACTGCACTGGTGGTTCTGGGTTCCCTGGGCAAGTCTGCTTTCTCTGCTCTTTTCTCACCTCCTAAGCGGAGAATGGCATCCGTTCTTTCTTCATTTGCACGTCCTACTCTTGAGTGCAAAATAGCACATTCTGATTAATTGAACAGTTTTACCATTTGTCAATATTTTTATTTTATTTTATTTTTCTATTTTGCTTTGTTCTATTTCGATCTATTTTCTTGTTTTATTATTTTTTATTTTTTTCTATTTTATTTGATTTTCTTCTGTTTTCTTCTAAGTAATTTTATTTAGTTCCTATATTGTTTTATTTTGTTTTATTTAATAATGTTGTTTTATTTTATAATTTTTTGTTGGTTTTTAACATTTTTAAATTATTTATTTTGCTCTATTTCATTTTGTTTGATTTTTATTTTGTTTCATGTATTTAATTTTTTCTCAAACTATATTTTTTTTTTGCCAGGTTTCAAAAGTACTGAACAGTTATCCATCTTAATATCGTATATTATAATGTTTTGATGTCTGATTTTACTTCAGGAAAGAGATTCTGTTTATTGTGAATGGTATTTTTGCTTGAAAAACAGACTAAACAAACAGTATATATTTAAAATATCACTGTTCATATAATCATATTGACTATCAGCCAGAATTATTATTTGTCTGTTCCAAAGGGATGCACGGTAATCCAGTCCCACACAAAGTTGAATCATCATTAAAAGTGTGGTTTTTATTCTAGGCTTACACCTGTTTTTGCAATGTTGAATGCGAATATGGCGTCTGTTCTTGGCTTTTCTCAGGAGGTACCAGCGTTTTGTGGTGGTTGTACATAGACTATAGAATGACAATGAATGAGACCATGACTAAAGATCTGAGGGAAACAGAAGAACCCAATGATGGCATGAAGACCCCCAAAGACCACGCTCAAGGACTGCTCATCTATGCTGTTTCAGCGACTGTGTTCACTGTAAGCCCTCAGAGAAATGGAAAATGAAATATGAGAGCGGTCTCGGCTGGTGTTTTTTGCTGCTAATTTCCATCCTTCTGCTCCCGCAGGGAATTTTGTTGCTTCTGATGTTGTTTATGAGGAAGAGGGTGGCTCTGACCATCGCCCTGTTCCATGTGGCGGGAAAAGTGTTTATCCACCTGCCGCTGTTGGCACTGCAGCCCTTCTGCACGTTCCTCGCTCTTTCTCTGTTTTGGGTCTACTGGATCATGGTCCTCCTCTTTCTCGGCACCACTGGTGAGATGTAGATTCCTGTGGGTTTTAAAGGGATAGTTTAGATTTAAAAAATAGAAACTTAGTTACAAACCTTTATTTTGTTCCAAACTTTTTTTATTCCATAATTGTTTATCAAAGTCTGCCTTAAATGCATGGAGAAAAACAGCATTAATTTTGTTTTATTGAAGAAAGAAAGTCATGACATGATGATGGGTAAATTATGTCAGACTTCTCATTATTTTTGGTTGAAATATCCCTTAAACAACTAACTTGAAATCTAATTGCACATTCTATAATGGATCTGCTTTTTGAGTGCAAAATAAACACAATAGTGCAATCGGATTCATAGAATAATTTGGCCATTTGAAGAATTTAATTTAATTTTTTATTATTTTATTTAGTTTTATTTTATTCGATTTTTTGTATATTTTATTTATTTATTTTTATTTTGTTCTGTTTTATGTTGTTATTTTTTGATTTGTTGTTATTTTATTCTCACAATATTTTCTTTGCCAGGTTTTAAACATATTAAAATGTTATCCATCCTAATACTGTACATCATAATGTTTTGATGTCTGTTTTCACATCAGGAAAGATATTCAAGATATTAAGTTTGGTATTTTTGCTTAAAAACAGACTAAGCAGTCTATTATCACACATCGTATAATTATATTGCTTCTCCCTTAAAGGGGTCATATGATGCAATTTCAAGTTTTCTTTTCTCTTTGGAGTGTTACATGCTGTTCGTGCATAGATAAGATCCCTAAATGCAGACATTATATTTACGCGGCGCGATATGCAACGCAATGCGTAAAAAGACAGTATAAGTCATTATAATCCGTAATTATGTCCCCACTGGATGCAACAAATGCCTCGTTTATAATGGGTTTTTATTGGTTTTGTCTCGTCACGTCGGGACATCGCAGTATGGTAAGGGGCATAACATTTCCATCACACGCTTGAGGCATTCGGCCAATCACAACGCTCTGGATAGCTGGCCAATCAGAGCACACCT
>NW_015558644.1:617798-630999 GCF_001515605.1 Sinocyclocheilus anshuiensis
GGCCAATCACAACGCACTGGATAGCTGGCCAATCAGAGCACACCTCGCTTTTCAGAACGATGAGCTTTGTAAAAATCGACACGTTTCAGAAAGAGGGGGCATAGAGGAGAAACAATAATGTACAGTATGTGGAAAATGTGTTTTTTGAACCTTAAACCACATAAACACATTGCATTACACCAAATACACAAAATAATGTTCTTTTTAGCAACGTCATATGACCCCTTTAATTAACTTTTGAATGTATACTTTGAACTACAGATGTGCAAAAGGAAATATTAATATAATTGTAGGAATTGCTTTGCTTTGCATTTTTTTTCTCAGAAATACTGTGTACAAGCCTTAAAATAGTCTTCTGTTCAAGTCATTTTGTACCGATAATGTAGGACATTTACATACTGCAGCACAAATTAACCGACTTTGCTTGGGCATCTCGTTCTCATTTTAAATGTGTATTACTATTGCAGAAAGCTCTTTAAAAGCAAAAATCTCAGGCTGCAGCTTGTACGCTCCTGTCCACAGGGAACCCAGAGAAAAATGAGGATACTGGCCTGGTTGAGTTCAGGCTCACAGGAGCGCTGCAGTACATGACCTGGTACCATGCAGTGGGACTGATCTGGATCAGTGAGTTCATCCTGGCTTGTCAGCAGATGACCGTAGCCGGTGCTGTGGTAACCTACTATTTCACAAGGTCTGTATTTTTAGTGAAAATGCTCTCAAATACCACTCTTGTTGGTAAAGGTGATGTGTGTAATATTTTTTTATTTAAAAATACTTCCTTCGATCACAGTTTAATATGCAGAGACGGCGGGAATTAAGTCATTTGTTGGTTGATTTTTATGAAGTTGTGGCACTTTTAACCTTTCTGTTTGCTTAAAGAAATAATTCATCCAAAATGAGAATTTGCTGAAAATGGGCTCACCCTCAGGCCATCCAAGATGTAGATGAGTTTGTTTCTTCATCAGAACAGATTTGGAGAAATGTAGCATTACATCACTTGATCACCATTAAATCCTCTGCAGTGAATGGGTGCCATCAGAATGAGAGTCCAAACAGCTGATAAAAACATCACAATAATCCACACGACTCCAGATTATTAATTATTGTCTTGTCAAGTGAAAAGCTGCATGTTTGTAATAAATCCATCATCAAGACATTTTAACTTTAAACTGTTTCTTCAGGCTAAAATATGTGTCCATAGATTATGGGCCTTTTGCTTCACAAGACATTAGTTGATTGGCTGGAGTCGTGTGGATTATTGTGATGTTGTTATCAGCTGTTTGGACTCTCATTCTGACGGCACCCATTCACTGCAGAGGATCCATTGGTGAGCAAGTGATGTAATGCTACATTTCTCCAAATTTGTTCTGATGAAGAAACAAACTCATCTATATCTTGGATGGCCTGAGGGTGAGTACATTTTTAGCACATTTTCATTTTTGGGTGAACTATAAGCCTATAATTGTATTTGTCTTCAACTAATCCTGTATCCAGGAAGTTGTTCTTGAAATAGCTCACAGCTGCAGTAATTTTTTGCAGTAATTTATTTTATATCCATCCAGGGACAAAACCAAACTCCCGGTGACGCCCATCCTGTCATCAGTGCTGCGGCTGGTGCGGTATCACCTGGGCACTGTGGCCAAGGGCTCCTTCATCATCACCCTCGTCAAGATCCCACGCCTCATTCTCATGTACATCCACAACCAACTCAAAGGAAAGGTAGGGAGGCAGCTCGCTTGACGTGTCCTTGGGCTGTTGGATCTAAATTGCAAATCTCTCTCGTTGCAAGAATCTTAACTGACGTCATGCATGTTTATGCTTATGGCATGCAGTTTTCATTAGGACAGGAAAGTTCTTATGTGGTGTTTTTGGGACAATTACATTCACGATTAACTAGTATTATGATGTTTTCCGGGAGTATTATGCTAGTATTATGTGCTAAATATGGGTTTTTTATTCAAATGTTTTCATGGTGAGTGTTATTTTATTTATATTTATTTATTTTATTGATATTGAGTGTTATTTTAGTATTATTAATATACTATTATAATTTTTGTTAATATTTTGAATTTGATTTGATTTTTATATTTTCTGTTTTTACAGCTTTAGTCATTTTTGTTTTTTTGTCATTTTTATAATTTTGAATGTCTTTATAGTTTTTATTGATTTTTATTTATTATGTTTAGTTATCTTAATACATCAAGTTAAAATAAAATAGTTTTCTTTTGTTAATATTTTGAATTTGATTTTATTTTTATATTTTCTGTTTTTACAGCTTTAGTCATTTTTGTTTTTTTGTCATTTTTATAATTTTTAATGTCTTTATAGTTTTTATTGATTTTTATTTATTATGTTTAGTTATCTTAATACATCAAGTTAAAATAAAATAGTTTTGTTCTATTTTAGTTGATGTTTATTTTGTTTCAAGTAGGGCTGGACAATAATTCAATATCAATATGTATCGCGATATAATTTTTTTCAATAACGGTGATATGTATCGACCGAAATTAAGAAATATATCGTGATATCAATTTTGGCCATATCGTCCAGCCCTAGTTTCAAGTAATAAAAATCTTTCTTTTATGGTTTAAGTTTTAATTATCGATGATAATCCTGGGTGGATAATCCACTTTTTTTTTTTTGTAAATAAACACATTTTCTTTAGAAGTGTTTACTGATAAATAATGCACAATAAAACCAGCTATTTTAATACTAAAGTAAATAGGCTCAATTTTGACTTTCAGTTTTTAAGAATAATGTAATGGCTAAAAGCGGAAATAATGTTGAATTGGCTTTTGCTTTTTGAATCCGCAGTCAGGTGATCATTACTTTACTTGTCTGAAAATGTTCTTCTAAATAATTATTTTTAGTATTATCTTGGTGTGTTGGGTGGGTATCTTTTGAAATTAATGCTGAGAGCTATTTATTACTGTCCTCTTGGGTTCCACTTAGGTGACGTATCATTTACTTGATATATGGCTGGGGATCTTGGGAATATAATGAACTCTAATAGATATCAGTGCCAGCTTTATAGAGGCAGATTTGTAGCATTAAGGAAGAGGTTGACAAATGTGCAACAGACATACACTGTGGATAATGTTTGCACTCGTTCTTATTCTGTTTCATGTTACACCCCCCATAGGAAAACGCTTGTGCACGCTGCATGCTGAAGACCTGTATCTGCTGTTTGTGGTGTCTAGAGAAGTGCCTCAATTATTTGAATCAGGTAGGTTAGTCGATGGAAAACTCATACTGTGCAAATTGAGGTAGAAATTGTAGCTCATTCGGATGTTCTTTTTGTGTGATATATTAATTTTTGTAATCTGTTTCTAGAATGCATATGCGGCGACGGCCATAAACAGCACCAGTTTCTGCACCTCGGCCCGCGATGCCTTCATGATCCTGGTGGAAAACGCTCTTAGGGTGGCGACCATCAACACCATTGGAGATTTTGTTCTCTTCCTGGGCAAGGTGAAGGACAGATAAGTTTTGATAGTGGTCATCAAGCATTTAAAGAAAGATAAAGGCAGCCAGCTCAACTGTTATTTGAGCAGTGCAGTTTTGTTTTGCATGTTGACACACTACTGTTCAATTTTGGGGTCAGTAAGATTTTATATTTATGTTTTTACCTCACCAAGGCTGCATTTATTTGATTAAAATACAGTAAAAATAATAATACTGTGAAATATTATTTCAATTTAAACTATTTTCTATTTTAATATTTTTTTTTAAATGTAATTTATTTCTGTGATGCAAAGCTGAATTTTCAGCATAATTACTCCAGTTTTCAGTGTCACATGATTCTTCAGAAATCATTCTAATATGATGATTTGCTGCTCAAGAAACATTTCTTATTATTATTATTATCAATGATGAAAACAGTCATGCCACTTAATATTTTTGTGAAAATCATGACATTTTTTTTCATGGTTCATTAATGAATAGAAAGTTCAAAAGAACAACAATTTTTTATTGTCTTTAAAATATCATTACTGTCACTTTTGGTCAATTTAATGTACAATTTCTGAATAAAAGTAATATATATATATATATATATATATATGTTTAAATCGTACTTACCCTAAACCGTTGAATAGTAGTGTGTCTTTTTATTTTATTATTTTCCTATATTTGTTTTTCAATTATTAATTGCCAGTAGCTTAAAAAACCTTTTGTGAAAATGTTTCTTTCATATTTCGCTACATTTTAGCCTGTTTCTCACCATTACAAAAAAAACATTGTATTTATTATACGTTTTTTTTGTATATGTCCATGTGTACAAAATAAATCCAAAAATAATTCTGATCCTTTTTAAATTTTAAATCATTACATTTCTAATTTGTCAGTTACTACATTTTTAACTTGTCAGTATTTGTGTCCTTAAAGCTAACAGACATGCACTAAAAACCACAAGATTAAACAATAAGTTTAGACCAGCATGAATGTTCATGGAAGTGCTAGCTGGTTTATACTGGTTGTGTTGGTGTGCCTCGACCAGTATACCTATGTTAACACAATTTAAATGGTTTCTGACCCTGCATAGACAGCTATGCAACTACCACATTCAAGGCCAAGAAAGGTAGTAAGAACATCGTTAACATAGTCCATGTGACATCAGCAGTTCAACCGTAATTTTACGAAGCTATGAGAATACTTTTTGTGCGCAAAGAAAACAAAAATAACGACTTTATTAAACAATTCTTCTCTTCCGTGTCAGTCTCCACTGCCATTCACGAGAGTACCACGACGCATGCGTGTGGTGCTGCTGATGTAGAACCTGGATGTGCTGCGCCTTGTTTACAAGCAGATGAATGCGCATGTATGCATCGTGGTACTCTCGGATTTCATCAAAAATACCTTAATTTTTTTCCGGAAAATGAACGAAGGTCTAACAGGTTTGGAATGACATGAGGGTGAGGAATTACCGTAATGACAGAATTTTCATTTTTGGGTGAACTATCCCTTTAAGAAGCCTAAAAGACACATCAGTGTCCCATGCTGCAGACCAGTTATGCTTGACTTTTCTGCATGCTTTTTTCGTACTGGTTATACCTAATAATTAGCTAAAATAATAATACTTAAGCATTCGCATATTTATCCCCATGCAGATCCTGATCGTGACGTGCACTGCGTTTGCTGGGGTGTTAGCGCTGAACTATCAGAGAGATTACACCGAGTGGGTCCTGCCGCTCATCATCGTGTGTCTGTTTGCGTTCCTGGTGGCACACTGCTTCCTGTCCATCTTCGAGATCGTGGTGGATGTGCTCTTCCTCTGCTTTGCCATCGACACCAAATACAACAACGGCACACCTGGGAGGGAGTTCTACATGGACAAGGCCCTGATGGTGAGTCACCGCTGAAGAAATTCTCTCCTTCTGTCTGCTGTTGGATCAGAACACCATAAATAGTCTCACTGTTGAGAGCGCACTTGCCATCTGAGTCACGTTTCTGTTTTGTGTTGTAGCTCCGCTCGTTCTTTTGAATGCAGGCTCTCTGCTGGCCTGGATACGTTAATATTTTAAGATTCAGATGGTGTCCCAGATATTCTCTTTGGACAACTTTTGTTTTGAAAAGCTCTTTGATTTTTTAAGGGGGAAAAAACTCACTCAAGGCTGGTTTCTTATGCACTCTTATAAAGCTTCTTTCTACTTTTCACATAGTCAGCCAAATCATGTAACCAACAGCTTTGAGAAATCAAAAGAGAAGACTTGAGCCTTGAGGTGCTGCACAGAATCACAGCCCCTCAGAAATGCAAAGTCACTAGCAGTAAAGGTTGTAGCACAGCAACAGACTTTGGAACATGTCAACTGCTTTCTTTCTCAGAGCTGTTTTGGTTAGAAATATCTGTTCAGTCTGCAGTTACTGGCACCATTTCAGCACGTTTTTGTTTTTGGTGGGAAAGCTGTTTTCCAACTGCATGCTGAGGAACTGCACTAGTCTGCTTGAAAATGTTCTTCTGATCTAAGAAATGTTGAATAGAATTTGCAATTGTTATGAAATCGATCTTCCATTAGTTGTGGAAGTGGTCTGCTGTTGGTGACATATCATTTATTTTGCAAAGTCATCATTCCATTAGGATAAAGTGGAAATGATTCGGTTAACAGAAAACTACACTAAAAACTGATTTTTCAAAGTTGTAATAAAACAAAGATATTGGTGTGTTTTTCACAAGAAAATACTTTTTTTACATCGAACATTTCACCTTTAATTCAAAGTGTTGCGATTTCATTGTAATTAATTTGTAAAACTTACTAGCAATTTCTGAGTAAATTTTTTTTCTACACCTGTGCTTTTTTTCCAGTGTAAATGCTTTTAAAGAATTACTTAACACAAAAACAGCTGGAAAACACAACATTTCAGAGATTTGTAGGGATGCAGCGATACCGTGCTCCTGTACTCGTACTCATTAAAATGCCCCAATACCAAAAGCCGATAGCGTGTTGCATGATCTTGATTGTTGTTCGCTCTCTTAGCACACACATCATTTGGATTAAAACTAAATCGTAAATATAAAACAAATAAAATTATAGGGGCATTCACAATAAACAACATTTAATTTAAACGTCAAGCATACACAACTTTACAAAAGTGAAGTTAGCAGCCTGTATGTGTCTCTCTCGTTCTGCACCAATACAAATGTGTGCGTGTGTTGGGCATGTTTTGCTAGCTTGACGTTAATTGCATTAAATGAGTGGCTTTGGAATATAAGTTGCAGCACGTTTCTGATGATAAAAACGCGACATATTTCAGAAAATGTTCATTGCTGTTACAAGGTCTATGTATAATGAGTGGTTCCTTGCATTGTTACAAGAAAACGTCTTGTGATTACAGTACTGAGCCGCTGCAGTGGAGCAGCTCTAATGTTCTATTAAATTAAAAATGAAATACGATGGCAATAAAATGAAAAGCTTGTACAATACATTTTAATGGGCATAATTAAGTGTTAAAATAACTGAAAGAAATATCTATTTGCTAAATGAACTAAGCCAACCTGTTCATATTATTTTGGTTTCTGTAGCCAGTATTTTTTTAAAATTACAAATGGCATGAAAATACAGGTATCCGTATCGGTATCAGCAAGTACCAAAAATATCAGTATCGGTATCGGCCTTGTTCTGAAAAAAAGTGGTATCGGTGCATCCCTAATAAAGAGTCTTACTGCAAGGCATCTTGCAACAAACAGACATTTAACCCCAATTTTAATTTTTTTAATTAAGCTTTAAATACATTTAAATATATATTTTTAAAGACAATTAGCCTATATTTCCTTTTTCATTTAAATAATATTTTCATAATAATTAAGCACATATTCCCCCAAATTGTTGGATAATATATCCAAATTTGTTTTACATTTTGAATATTTTTAATTAAGGAATAATTCCAATTATTCTCAATGGATATTTATTTATTTAATTTACACATATATGTATGTGGATTTATACACGGTAGCATTTGTTGTTCTGTCTTTAGTTTATAGGGATTAAAAAAACTGTTACAGTAAAAATGATGGTAACAAGAGTCGCCACTGAGAATAATTTCAGCTGGATGGATATATCTGTGATTTCTTATATATATTATTATTATATATATATATTAGGGCTGCACGATTAATCGCATGCGATATTTAACGCGCATCTTATCAGTAAAGCCGGTTCATTTTATTAAATTGTAATCACATTAAGTCCCATTAAACTTTTTTTTTTAGCCTACATGACACCCATGTCTGGTTCTTGTCTAAAAAGACGGGTTTATGATGTTTAATACATTTGGCTGCATTTAACCTTACCCTGGAGTTGGTTCACCCTCCGCCTATGTTTAAAGGTCTTAATGCTTCTTACATGAGCAAATAATCTTTTTAATTACATTTTTATGTTGGAGTGAAATATGACTTGAATGTTCACCCAAACATACTGTGGCAGAGATAGTGGCTTTCAGACTGAGAACTCTAGGAAGCAGCTGTACTGGACTGTAGTTTGATTTATTACTTTCCTCTCCTGCAGGAGTTTGTGGAGAACAGCAGGAGGTCAATGGCGATGGAGGAGCGGGGGCGCAGCAAGCGCGCCCGTCCCAAGGAAGAGGTAGAGTTGACGGAGGTTAAGGCCATGGTGAGTGGTGACGTGGGCGTGGCAGGGGCGGAGTGGCAGACCTTGCAGGAGTTCCACCTGTACTACCTGCTGCTGTGTGTGCTGCTGGACTGGGCCCTGTCGGAGCACACACTGGTGCTCTGCCTCACACAAGACATGATCATCTTCCTGTCTGTCTGCCTGCCCACCTCCACCCTTTTCTTCCTGGTCACATTGCTCCAGAACACGCCGGTGGCTGCTGCTGCATGCTGACTAACGCTTCCTCACCTCCTTCATGCATCTATCACTTCATCTATCCTTTCTATGCATCGCAGTAACAGAGCACGAACATCTATTTTTCTATCTGTGGATTATTATTTTTTTAAATCTTGTTTTTCATTCCATTCTTGCCTCTTCTTTTTTACTGACTGTCTTTAACTCGTATGGCAGCTATAAACTGTACTTATATATCCGTTGCCTTAAAATCACCATGTTGCTATTTGGAGGAAAGATAATTGAAACCGCCAAGCTGGAAAAACAAGAGGAGTAGAAGAAAGGAAAGACATCATCTCTCACATTGATGGTCATATTTTCCACAATTCTCAATTAGCATTTTAGCTGATAACCACATTACTCTTGACTTTCTGAATAAAGCATGGCAAATTGTGCAGTTTCACTATCAAAATTATTACTGGGTCAGTATGAACAGCTTGTTTAGTAGCAGAAGATTAGGACTGACTGTATATGGGTTGTTGACATGAAATGTTAATCATTTCTGTGTGACATGATCTAAAGGATTTCTCAAATTGACTTGTCAGTTTTAAAGAAAACCATCTGACCCTGATCACTCACTAATTGACCATTCATGCTTTATTTAATCTAAAACTATTTTATACAACACATTTGTTATTAGACTTGCAGTTTTCCGAACCTTACACAAATTGAGATGATTGAGTCTGGAGTATTTATTTAATATTATAATACAATATTATCTAAAATTAATTACATTATTATATTACCTTAATTAATTCGCCATAACACAAGACTATTTGAAGGGATAGCTCACCCAAAAATGAAAACTCTTTCTCATTTACTTGCCCTCATGTTACAAACCTGTATGACTTACTTTGAACACAAAAGAGGTATATATTTTTTGTAATTTTGTTCATGTATTTATATATTTTTGTACATCCAATGAAAGTCATTGGGGGTTGGATCCCATTCACTTTCATTGGATGAGCAAAAACATTCAAAATGTTTGTTTTTGGGTGATCTGTATTTTTAGGTGAATTGCAAGAGATATACCTAAAATGTACACCTTTCCTTACACAATTGATATAACTTTTAAACTAAACTCTTGATGTTAAAGCAACTGTATGTTTTTTTTTTTTAATCTTGAAAAAATCATTTAGATGGTACACTGACTTAAAATAAGGTGAATGGCTTCTGTTTGTTTCCCACGCTCTTTCCCACAAATGTCTGTTATGGGAGTATGTAAAGTTTGGTGAGCGGGGAAACGAAATTCTGCGGAAAGGTAGAATTGTTTTATGGCAACAACAAATGGACGTGTTCAGTTATCCACTGTCATTATGACTGTAATTTCACTCAGCGGTAGGCTGTAAGCAGCTCAAAAGTCGCAAAAATACACAAAACTACATGCAGTTGCTTTAGAAGTTCATGGTCATTTTAAAAGTTCACATTTGTCAGCTACCCATATACTCTCCATGTTCCTGAAATTCTGTTATTATAAATAGTGTTGATGTGTTTTAGGGGTGAGAATCTAGTTTCAAGACAGCCTTTACCATCCATCATAACACCCTCTCCATATGCATGGCTTCTCACACCTGCTTTTTGCAATGCCATTTTATGGTTTTTAGCCCATTTTTTGGCATTCTGCTGCTTGAAATTGGTAAAATTCTCCTCCAGATCCAGATCAGTTGATTGGTTGTTGGTTTGTTTGGGAGTAAATAAGACTAATAACGTGTTTCTTTCCTGTAGGCTCCCGGGACAAGCTCTGCTTGACCAAAATCAGCCCATGGGACTTTTTAAAGACATTCCAAAATGTTTATTTTTACCAATGTGTAACATGTTTACTATGGTTTCACTCCAGGGAATACAATATTTTAATAAGAAACTGTAAAAAAATGAAATAACAATGTAATGAAGCACTTTATATTGGAGCGCTGCATATTTTAAAAAGCCTGATGCATTTTTCGTAGTGATGTCCTTTTTATAAGACTAAAAAAAACCAGTTGCCATCTAGTGAAACACAGTATTAATAATGTCTAGAATCACTGTTTTTATTATGTCAATTTTTCATAACAAACCTTTTTTTTTAGTTGGTTTTCTTTGCGTTTATGTGAAACCCACATACTGCAGTGCAGCACTTGTTCTTTTTATTTCATTTAATTCAAATAATGCATTTTCAAAAAAGACAAAAAAAATGCTAGTTTGTGTTATTTTACTAAAATAACGTTACCATGCCTGAAAATGAGGGCCTCGTCCTTGCATTTCACTTGTGTGTAAAAAGGTTGGTTGGTTGGTTTCCCTCCAATGGTGGTGATTTTAGTTTGCTTCTGAGTTGCGATAAAACTGTAAGTCAAATTTCCCTACTGGGACTGTTAGTGCTGAATGAAACTGCGTCTGGTTATCTTAAACTGACTACAATCCACAGTTGCTGTAACTATTAGTATGAGTGACATTACAACAAAAAGCACATACAAACAACAAATAAAACAAACAATAACTGTTCAGTTACACTACAAGAAGTTTGGAATCATTATGATATTTTTTGTTTTTGGAGGAAATCTCTTATGCTCACCAATACTGCATTTATTTGTTAAAATAAAATATAATATTATTTTTTCTTACCCAAACCTTTTGTATAGGAATGTATCATGGTTTCCACAAAAATATGAAGCGGCAAAAACTGATCCTAACATTAATAATAATAATAATAAGAGAAGTTTCTTGAGCACCAAATCAGTATATTCTGAAGGATCATGTGACACTGAAGACTGAAGTAATGATGCTGAAAATTCAGCTTTGCATCACAGGAATACATTCCGTTTTAAAATGTATTAAACCAGTAGCATTATTTTACAGTATTACTGTTTTTAATGTATTTTTAATCAAATAAATGCAACCTTGGTGAGCATAAGAGACTTCTTTCAAAAAAATATAAAACTAATTATTCCAAATGTTTGATGTGTACCTAGAAATGGTTTGTTAGCTTCAGAGCTAATTCAAAACACAAGGCTACTCCTGTTCATAAATCAGCAGCGGGGCAATTCTGGTGCTGCGATGTGGCTTGGACATTGTCTTTGGTTGTTTAAGTAACATGACTTTGCCTCACTTGACAGAAATTGAGTGCATGAGCATGCATGATGCTAATCCACAGCATAAAGCGCTGATCTCTCCTTGGGTGCAATTCTTCGAAAAATGGCGAAATGTTGCCTTTTCTTTTTGGGAGATATTTACTAATGTTAGCTTTTACATAGTTGTCTTTACAGCATGACATTTACTATTTAATTAGTTCAGTTTTGATTTAATTCTTTGCAACCAGTGGAGATTTTGGTCTTTTAAGCTAGTGAGATTCTAGGGGCTCCGACTTTCATATCCGCATCAAACTTAAGTCTTCCTACTCATGCAAAGTATCTTGAAAGGAAACATCGTTTTATTTTCTACTAGATGGTACTGCGGGGGACTAGAGTCACATGAAACTTGCATTTTGCCTTAACCAACTGAGTGAATGTCGCCCCCTGCTGGATTACACAGACAAGTTGAATGCAGCACAGGACTCGAAACAGAAACAGCTCTATTTAACAAGCCTTAAACAGATCTAACCATTCACAGTAATTTAACTAACCCATCACATGCCAGAACATGGTAAACACGGCTGAGGAGAATATATATATAATTTATTCATGCACAGAGGAATCTGCAGTCTATTGGTTTTTGTTTTCTAAGAAATGTCAGGTTTAGCAAAAATGTTTGTGATGTGTGCAGGTTTTGTATGGATGTTTTGAATGTTACATATTGATAAATACTGTCTGAGGAATAGAGTTTTTTCTTTATCATTTTTATTCCATGTTTTCGTGTCTTGCATTGGAGGGAAATGTGAATTGTCTTAATTTTTTTTTTTTGGGGAGGGTTCAGAAATGAACACAGTGTACCTATGAGATATTAAAAAAAATCTTGAGATGTAACATTTGCCACACAAAACTTATGCTGAAAGCATGTTAAATATTGCACTAAGATGGCATACATTAAACACAGAGATGAATTTATGATAGCTGTAAAACATTTATAGTTAAAATCGTCTTATAGCGCATTCAATATAGAGATGTTTCATAAATGTTTAAAGAAAATCTTCTCTGTCAACAAAATTGTCTTTTAAATGCTTGACGTTGCAGTTTCTGGTTACGCAACCCACAGTTTTATCAGGTAATGTAAACTTGATGACTGAACAAGTAGGTTGTGTTTAAAGATGAATGGTGGAACTTGCCTTTTAGAGTGAATTTCACAAAAACATGTCATCCCAAAATCAAAAGAAAAAACATATTTTGCCTAAAAAAATTAGAACCATTAAGGTTGTTTGTAATTGTGTAACTTGAAGGGAAGTGTGCTTAATTTTCATTACTGTAATGCATCTGTATGTTTTAATTACATAATACAAATTAATTTAATTATATATATAAAAAAAAAAAACAGCCGTGACATCTAGTCCTGTCAGTGTGTATTAGAAAGAGACAGACGAGCTGTGCTTAGAGGCAAGCAAGTAAACCCATAACCGCTGTATACACACACACACACACACACACACACAAACACACACACACTCGCTCTGTTTTTTTTTTTTGAGATGAGATTGTGAGTCTATTTCTCCTCTTCATTTTGGGAAACTGTGCTTCTGTTCACATGTGTCACACAGGGGAATAGGCCGATTCTGTTATCGGATACAGTCATGGATAGGCAATACATCAGTTTACTCCTCTGGTGTGATATTAACTATTAGCTCTTACCTGCAGTAAAGTTGTTTGTAACATTGAACTAAGTTTTTGTTGATTTGTTTGACTTTTATAGTTATGATTTCATATGTATCCTGTTTTTTAAAGTAATAAAATGGGGGGGGGGGG
>NW_015558644.1:631053-641337 GCF_001515605.1 Sinocyclocheilus anshuiensis
AGTGAAAAAGTGGGGGGGGGGGGGACAATGTTTCTTCAGATGTGTCAGCTGTTCGAATAGACTTCACCATGGATTTTCTCCAATATGAAGACAAACTGAAGTGAAAAACAGTTTTAAGGTTTATTTATTATGTGCATGTTTTTGGCATAATATCATTAATCTGTGAACTGTGAATGAGGCTGATAATATATGCATGCATGTTATATGTGACCCTGGACCAGTCTTGGGGTATATTTGTAGCAATAGCCAAAAATACATTGTATGGGTCAAAATTGTTGATATTTCTTTTATGCCAAAAATCATTAGGATATTAAGTAAAGATCATGTTCCATGAAGATATTTTGTAAATTTCTTACTGTAAATATATTAAAACTTAATTTTTGATTAGTAATATGCATTGCTAAGAACTTAATTTGGACAACTTTAAAGGCGATTTTCTCAATATTTTGATTTTTTTTGCACCCTCAGATTCCAGATTTTCAAATAGTTGTATCTCAGTCAAATATTGTCCTATCCTAACAAAGCATACATCAATGGAAAGTTTATTTATTCAGCTTTCAGGCGATGTATAAATATAAATTTCGGAAAATTGACCCTTATGACTGGTTTTGTGGTCCAGGGTCACATATAAACAGTAGCTGTAAAAGTATTTAAAAAAACATAGAAAACCCTTAAAAGCCTCAAATTTAAAAACAAATATTTGCTGAAGGGATTACATGTACAGTACCCTACCTTTCAAAAGCTTGTGGTTGGTAAGTTTTCTAAAAAGTATTGTATCTCACCAAAGCTGCATTTATTTGATCAAAAATACAGTAAAACAGCAATATTGTGAAATAACATTACAATGCAAAATACATGTTTTCTGTTTTAATATATAATTTATTGCTGTGATGGCAAGACTACATTTTCAGCATCATTACCCCACTCTTAAGTGTCACATGATCCTTCAGAAATCATTCTAATTTACTGATTTGCTGCTCAAGAAACATTTCTTATTATCAATGTTATAAGCAAATATGGTGCTTAATATTTTTGTGGAAACCTTGATAAACCTTTACTATCGCTTTTGATCGATTTAATATGGCCTTGCAGAATTTAAATATTCATTTATTTCAAATGAATTGATCATTAAAAATATTACTGACCCCAAACTTTTGAACAGTGGTGTAGTTGCATGTGCATATCGGTTCAAATAAATAGGGCCTCAACATGCCCGATACTGAGATCAGTGCTGCTTTCTGTTGCCCCTTATTGGTAAAAATTACAATTTCGGTGAGGTGTCTTTGCTATCAGTTGCTCACCTTCATGTCATTCTGATAAAAGCACCAAAAAGCAGCTGAGGGAAAGATTTTTTGCAAATAATGATATTTGTGTCTCTTCCTCATGCAACCCATTATATGGGTTTGGAAGACTTGGAATATAGTTACATAGATTATTTTATTGTGCTTTGTTGTCATTTTTGTATCCATCCATCCAGTATCCATCTCCATTCACTTGCATTAAATGGAAAAGGACTGAATCTTGTGTGTTTGGAACAACATGAGGGTGAATAAATGATGAGGAGTTCTTTTTCTTTAGTGTTTCTCATACCGCATTCAAAGCTGTGTCACATTCATCAAGAGCTTATGTTTGATGTCTTATACCTCCTCTTCATCTTCACTAGCCAGGGTGTCCAGCTCTTTGTCTTTGCACTGGACGTGTTCAGCTTTGTATGCTGTCCGTAAGTTCTCCAGCTCTTTAATCTCAGCGTGGAGGCGTTCCAGATGTGTGGCGCGCCGGTTCTGTAGCAGCTTCATGGGCAGTGGGTTCATGTCGTTGAAGGCAATGCTTGTCAGCTTCCTGTGAACGAGAAAGACGATGTATATTGAGGAAACTCCAGCGATGAATTAGCTTCCAAGTTTATTTCCTGCAGAAACCTGTGGTTTGGAAAGACTCTCCCCAAGCCAGCTTTTCTTCTTTGTGTTTTTGAAACGATGCCATGCTCTGGAAGCAGGAGTAAGCAGGTGCGTATACACATAGTATCAGGGGCATATATTTTAAAATAGTCACACCACAGGCACAGAGGCATCTGACCCATATTCCGTTTTTATCTGTGTGACTGCTGCTCAGACAGATGCAGGCTGCTTTGTTTTACTATGGCTCAATGAATTATATATGGTGATGTCTGACTGTGGCAGAAATAGCTCCACTGTCACTGTCTACAATATCATGAGCTCCAAAAAGAAAATATTTAATTAGTAGGACTTTTATGAAGTAAGGCGGTTAAGGCAGTGCTGGAAAATAATGGTGGCCACACAAAATATTGACACTTTGGGCCCAATTTGGACATTTTCACTTAGGGGTGTACTCACTTTTGTGGTCAGCGGTTTAGACATTAATGGCTGTGTGTTGAGTTATTTTGAGGGAACAGCAAATTTACACTGTTATACAAGCTGTACACTCACTAATTTACATTGTAGCAAAGTGTAATTTCTTCAGTGTTGTCACATGAAAAGATATAATAAAATATTTACAAAAATGGGAGGGGTGTACTCACTTCTGTGAGATACTGTAATTAAGATTTTATATAGTATATCTTTATTTTTTATATATTTTATATAAATATAATTTTTTTTGTCAAGTTTTTCCATTTTTATGTAATATATATATATATATACATATATATATATAAAATATAAAATTAATCATATAATGGTATACATTTAGATTTACTAATATATACTATTTAAATTACAATAAAATATGATTATGCATCAATATTTTATATTTTTCACTAATTTGCTTGTAAATAATAATTATTATTTTTAAGTGTGTAAAATGTGTTCTAGAGGTATTACAGTGTCATACAGATATTCATGATGCTTAATACACTGTCCATTGTTTGTTTTTAACATACACAATACATTATAATACTTGCTGATATCTTTAAAGAGTAAAATCTTTGTGTTGGTAATGTATGTGTTGGTATGTCCTTTTATGACTGTTTAAAAGTCATTATAATGCTTGAAAGTAGTAACCATGAATAATATATACATGAGTATAAGGCATGAATGTATTTACTGTATAATACTTTAATACTTTAAGAATGCATCATATGCAGATTAATATTACTATTCCATACTGTAGAAGAGCATGTTAGTTCATTATATATATTGTATCTATATTACTGTATCTATATTTTGTTTTTTTCTTACTCTACTTTCTCTCTTGGTTTTTCTCTCTTCCATTTTTGATCCTTCATCTTACCTTCCATCTACGATGGTGTTGGGGAAGATGCGGAGATACTGGTACATCTCAACACTGTCATTGATCTTTAAGATGCCTTCCTCTCTGTATTTGAAAAGTGGCAATGCATATCGGAATATCACCTGTGAAACAGATGAATGAGGGATTTGGTCCATTGTTATTTCCTCGTAGTTGGCCTGTAGGCTTGTAATGTTTGTGAAAATGTTGGGAAATTTAGTTTTCTTTACACAACTGGATCAGGCTCAATATGAGGGTAATCATATTACAAACAAAACTGTTACAAACAAATATTTAGTGGAGAATCCAAAAAACTTCAAACTATTAGAGAACCAGGTATTGATCTATACAACATTTCCCAGAATCCTTTATGGTACCTTTAGGCCTTCATACAGGAAGGCGTCCCATACTTTAAACAGTATGCGTGTAGGCAGACTCTCAACGAACAACACCAGAAACCATTCAACAGTGATGAGGGACACGTCTACTTTTAGCGCTTCCAGATGGGCCGTGAGTCGAGGCAGCTTCTCAGACATGAGGTCCTTTAGTACACACTGGTCGGCCTGGAGAGATTGAAAGAAGAGAATATTGAAAAATAGTTCGGAATATTACTGTTTTTATATTCGATACTTGCTTCCAAACATTTGAAAACAGTAGTGTATAAAAGTCTGAGACCCCACTGAAAATCTGGGATTGAAAATAAGCAGAAAGTTTTAGGATTTAGGATTAATGCAGTTCTCACCTGACAGCCCACCAGGTCTTTAGTGTAGTAATTGTGAGGCATGATATAGTCCACAATCACTACCAAGCACCAGAAGGCATCTTCCTCATCCTGTAGTACCAGCAGAGCTATGGCTGCCAGTCTGCACACAGTGGCATCGTTGGTGTTATTTAGCTTTCTTTTTGCATATAGATATTGTGGCTCTAACAGTAAACCTACACCTCACTCTATTTAGCCTGTAAGGTACCCTCCATCAGAAAGTTGTTGATCAGCAAATGACCACCAGATGTCAGTACATTACATGTTATGGTCCATTTAAGGTCAGCTTGAAATTGGTATTAAAATAGTTTGTTGCCAGTGTTCAGCATGGCAGTCAGATGAGGCAAATATCACTTTGCATGTAGACTGAAGGTAAAATATGACATTTCTGTTTAATGATTGCTACAGTTTGGTAATCAGGAAGGGGTGGATTCAATTATGATGCATTAAAAGTAAAAAAGTAAAATTATTTTGCCATATTTAGCAAGAATTATTTTGTCTTCTGTTACCTCATGCATTATATATATAAAAATTTACATTTAGATTTAACTTTAGTTAATAGATTTAACTTAAATAGATTTAACTTATTTATATTTAATATTTAGACAAATTATACATTTAATATAAATATATGATATGAATATAAATATATTTTTAATTATATGAGATTTCAATTTGACTTAATAAGTGAAATAAATGACATAATTTTGATATTATATAAATATATGATAAATTATAAGAAATAAGAGACTTACATCTTACAAAAAAAAAAACAGTAGTGTACAAAAGTCTGAGACCACACACAATCTGGGATTGAAAATCAAATTTGAACCTGACAATAAACAGCAAGTTTTAATAAAGTATATAATAAATACTGACTGACTGACCTATTTAAAAATTCATATTTTAAATTATATTTTAAATAATTTTTAAACTTTAACTTTGAAATAAATTATGTAATACATTTGATACATTTTATATTTAAAAATAAATGTATTAAATAAAGACATTTTTATAAAGTGGTCATGTAAGTAAATCTGGCAAAATGTGACGCTTCTTATTTTTTGTAACATGCGTTACACTCAATACCCCATTATATTTTAAAACAAAAGTGGCATATTTAGCCAAAAAGCTCTTGTGATAGGCCATTACTTATACTACTCACATTAGTTCTATAATCACTTCTAATCAAAGCCAATTTTCTCTCTTTTTTGTCTATGATGGCTAATTACCTGTTGAGTCCCTGGACGTAGCCGATGGTGGGGTTTTGCCATGAGAATGCCTGCAGAACTCTCTCCAGCTTCTGAATCAAGGGGCTTGAAGGAGGGGAAAAGTATTGATTGGAGGTCAGCGTACGATCCAGGTCCAGCTGGATCTGTCTGGGCACCAGGTGAGGTGAGGTTCTGCTCTTCTCGCACAGCTCCTGATAGCGGTCAGGATGAAGCTCTTTTAGAGACTTGGTCCTAGTCTGTATCATAAAACGCCAAGCCCTCGCACGGTACTCGCGCGGTAAGCCCATCCGGAGTAGATTCTTAAATTCTGTGGATGAAGACAGTTCTCCTTCAGGGCGTCCAAACAGGAGCTGAGCGCAACGAGCCAACAATGGCCCATCGCATTCCTCCTGGTTCAGCAGGTTTTGGGATCGGATCTCGAGGGCCTGGATCTTAGCAAGCAGCTTCAGGTCCTCAATTTTGTAGTCCATTGCAATCTTAAATCCATATTCATCGTAATCCCTGTGGAATGTCGGGAACTGTGAGTTCCAACATAAATAGAACTTGAACAAACATTTATATGTGAAAATGTTTTATAATTTAAGACTCATTCACACCAAGAACGATAACCGTTATGATAACTGTAACATAATGATAATGATAGTTTTAAAATTTGTTCTAAATGTAAAAGAATAGCAGACTCCACACCACAACAATAATGGCAGAATAATTATATTGTTGGAATAACTTTTAAAATGATTTTTTACAGCTGATGAGCAATGAAAACACTGATAGCCAGTCAGAATTTAAAGTAGCAGATGACAAAACTGCAGCACATACTTATAATAAACAGAACAATATTGTGCATTTGAGTGGATGTCAATATAGTTATCATCATAGTTATTCTTGGTGTGAAAAGACCTTTACTCTATGCTCTCTAATAAATGTTATTTCACTGAAGCTCTATATGCTTTTTTTTTTAGCAGGAGACTTATCTAAGCAACTAAGACATTCTTTTATAAATCTCAAAGATGTCTGCTATGAACTTTAGCCATCCATTTCCATCCAAAAATAAAGTCTGGAATGATTTACACTTCTATGATGAATGTGCGCAAGGATGAATGTGATTTGAGAGCTCCACAGACGAAAAGAACAGGGTGAATAAACGATGACAGAGTTTGCATTTGGGGTGAACTGATGGGACTGTGTTTACCTTACCGAGTTTAGTTTGACAGCAGTGCTCAGGTCTGCCCGAACTGCATCCTTAACCACCTTCTTGACTGCTTCCCTCTGCTCCGGATTCAATTCCTTACTCTCCTGGAGTTTCTGGAGGATTCCCAGGTATCTGCTTTCCATCTGACTGCTATTGGCCTCCAGAACAGCACACTGGCACACACACACAGTAACAACACTAAATCCCACATTCAAGCACTTCTTGATATTTACTATCTCAGATTACCATCGCAAATGGCTCGGACCAATTTTAAAGCGTTTATATCACAAAAATGTAATTTCCCTTGATCTTTTGATATGGAAGTGAACATACTCTAACTTTCAAAACTCAAATCTCTCAGTTCATAAAGAGCCATTTAGTGTTTAGATTAGCCAATCAGTACAAAGGGTAAAGACAGTAGCAAAAAATGTGTCTGTTCTTGGTGCAAGAAACCTTGACTGAAAAATTATTTACCTTTACTATCAGACTTTGCTCCCGTTCGGAACTTTTTCTCCAAAGCGTCATTAGATGGTAGATCTCAGAGTTTAGGTACTGGTTCTGAGTTTTATATGCCTTCAAATCATCCTGAAATAATACACATTTAAATTATAAGTTATATCCACTACCATTCAGAAGTTTGGGGTTGGTAAGTTTTTTATATGTATCTCTTATGCTCACCAAGGCTGCATTTATATGATCAAAAAATTCAGTAAAAACAGTAATATTATGAACTACTATTACAATTTAAAATAACTGTTTTCTATTTTAATATATTTTAAAATGTCATTTATTCCTGTGATGGCAAAACTGAATTTTCAGTTTATTATGTAGAAAAGCTGTACTGTTGTACCATATCAATATTTTAGTGGAAACATTTTTTTTCAGGATTCTTTGCTGATTAGAAAATTCAAAAGCTTTTATCTGAAATAGAAATATATCTTTACATTGTAAATGTTTTTTACTGTCACTTTTGATCAATGCATCCATATATATTTATATTATATAGTAAAACAATATTTTGATGTAAAAATGCTTTATTTTCTCATTTTCAAATTCTCATTCTCGATTGTTAGCTGTTTTAAGGCCTCTGACCGCAGCCCATTGGAGCACTGCTTGTCTTCTCCACAGACTGCTAACTTCTCAGACAGCTTCAGTATCACTTCCTGTTTGGATTGATTCTTTTGTATCAGGAGCTGGACACTCTCCTGGAGTTCAGCTATATGGGCGTCCCTCTGGTTCAGATCCCTCCGTAGGTTCTCGTTCTCTTGCTGCCGGGACTCCAGATGGTCTCGCAGTTCGGCCGCACGCCGCTCGCCATGTCTGAGGAGCTCCAAGCGCTCCTGCTCCCCCTCCGCGGCTAGAAACTGAGCACAGGTGCGTTTCTCCAGCTGAGCAGCTTCCAGCACCTTATGTAACAGCGACACCAACTCCTGACAACACATACATATGCGGGTTTCAGTTGATTAATCTTACTGTATATGAGAAGCTGAAGTAGTGATTAACATCCTCACTTTACCTTCTGCGCTTTGACCTCTTCAGCCAGTTTTTCATTTTGAAGTCGAGATGTGTCCTTGAGCTCCAGCGGTTTGGACTTTTCTTTGCTATTCTTTCTGAATGGTGAAATGGTGGAGAGATCATGCTCAGACCTGGCATTAGCAGGGGATTCTGGGCTTTGAGAAGAACCGGGTGTGGGAACCACTAAAGCTAAGGAGGACAGTGGCCATGAGCACTTAAATTTGAAACAATTGTTTATTATTTTTCTAGTGACAAAGTTGTGGTTCTTACTGGATGCCTTAGATGAGGATGTTTTTTGGGTGTCAGTTGGGTCGCCAATATGGAAAACACTTTGTCTAATTTCCTGTGAGTGCCGGTTACGGAAACTGTGCATTGTGTTCCTGTAAATCAAACACAGAGAAACCACTGAAGAAATGACTCACAATAACAACTACATTTTTTTGGAAGAAAAAGGCCAAATGCAAAACTTGTCAAATGATGCTAAGCGTGTCGTGGATGGTTGCTAGGGTGTTCTGGGTGGTTGCTTAGTGGCTTAAATTAACAGAGGCCATTGTAGTCTCTAGACATGGCTTGGTCCCTCTAATTTAAGTCTGTAGGATTTAATTGGGCATCTAATTATTGACCATATTTACCATCAGGTGAAAGTCTAATCACTTAAGCCTGTAAAGCCTACTGGATCATATCTGATTTCTAAGACCTCTAAATTATTAACACGATCCAACTTTGCTGCAAAACCTGTTGTAAACAATCTACTACATTCTTTCTGTCATCTGATTGATGTCTTCTAGTATAATTCTAAAAACAACCCCCTTCAGGTCGTGGTTCACATGTCTTACATACATTATAAAAGTAAGCATAAGAACAAATGAAGCAGCTCAGGTTTACTTGATTGTCCATATATCACTTTTTAGAAGAATAATGCTAAAATGTGAGTATCAAATATGGTACAGGTTTTTGAGGAACATTTATTAACGTTCATCTCTCAATCATCATTATACTGAATTGCATTGTACTACAGAGCTTTGACCACAAAACTAAGCATTTAAATATAATCTTACTAAGAAATATTAGTAAGATTGGAAGATATAGATTGACAATTGATATTTATATGTATTTATATGCTTATATAATATTTATATGCTTTTTTTTTTAAAGATTTTATCTAAAGGTTCAATAAACTTATATTTAAAAAACAATCTGACTATTTTCATGTCAAGCTTTACAGTGGGTATAGAAAAAGAATCACCCCCTTTAAAACAATCACAAATAATCACCTTCTAAATGGCACAAAAAGCCATTTGACTTTCAACTGTGATCAGCTGTGGTCATTTTGATCAGCTCAGCATGAAAAGAGCTTTCCTGCAGCATTTCAGTCCGTGGTAGTGCAACTGAAGCAAACAATCAACTATGGATGGCATGCACCATCAAAAGATCTCCGGGATGAAGTTGTGGACAGGCACAAGTCAGGAGATGGATACAAAAATTTTTTCAAAGGCTTTATCAATACCTAGAAGCACAGTGAAGTCTATTATTAAGAAGTGGAAGGTATTTGGTACAACACAGACCCTCCCTGGATCAGAATGTCGCTCCAAACTGGATGAAAGAGCAGGAAGAAACTGGTCAAAGAGGCTACTAAGATCAAGAGGCCTACAGCAACTCTGAAGCAGTTGCAGGAATTTATGACGAAGAGTGGTCATTGTGTGCATGTGTCAAAAATATCACAAATTCTCCACAAATGTGGCTCGTATGGGAGGGTTGCAAGAAAAAAACACTCCTCAAGAAAGGCCACATGCAGTCACGACTGAGCTTTGCCAAAACACACCTTGAAGATTCTGAGCCAGATGAGACTAAAATTGAATTATTTGGCCTCAACACCAAACGATATGTCATGTGGAAATCCAATACAGCTCACCATCCAAATAACAGCATTCCTACAGTAAAGCATGGAGGTGGTAATATCCTGTTATAGCTCAGCTGGTGCAAGACAAGTGCTGAAGTTTAAAACTTATGATTGGTTTGGTTTGGAGTAATAGCATTAGCGATGCTTGCCTAAGAATTGATTATTTTTTTTAACAGGCTCCTTTGTATGTTTATTATGTAATCAGTTTAATAATTTTTGACATTGCAGATGATGATGAAACAGTTTTAGTCATTATGGGTTTTATTTAGAAATAGAAGCAACTTCCCATTTTCTCACTGAGACAGATGTGAAAACGTCTCAGGTTACTTATGTAACCATGGTTCCCTGAGTAGGGAACGAGACACTGCGTCCTCTAGGGGTCACTATGGGGAACGCCTCGTCGTGACCCGTGTCTGAAGCATACATTGAAAAAACACCAACT
>NW_015558644.1:641825-642149 GCF_001515605.1 Sinocyclocheilus anshuiensis
GAGGAGAACTCCGAATTCAGAGGAATAACGTTGCTCATTCCAGGTAACCCTTTGATAAAAAGGGGAGCACTGCTCAATACTACCACGAGGACAGCCCATGGAGCGAGGAATCCAACTCCTCAGAGAGGATTAACTCTCGTAAGAAAGCACCATACTCACAATAACCCTCAATGGTGAGGGGTTAGATACGGTAGACCAGTCAAGGTAGCATGAAAGCGTAACCCCAGCCCGGACGTCCAGGAAATTTTTGCAGTGACGCGCCGGGGGCCTGATGATCACGAAGGCTCCCGCAGAAGCCTGTGTTATGGCCGCATGATCCAGGAA
>NW_015558644.1:642282-665028 GCF_001515605.1 Sinocyclocheilus anshuiensis
TGTGTGTGTGTGTGTGTGTGTAAATCTCATTACTGTTTTCTCTTATCTGATGTTGTCTAGTATGAGAACCCCTCATAACACAGCTTGTTCACTCTCGTATATAAAATCCCAGGAAGTGGCGTATACGCTTGTGAGTCTAACTTCCCTAAAATAATAATTCTAGAGAAATACAAAAATTACAACACAGCTATTTTGGAAGGCACTGACGCAGATTGCCAGCGTGAACCATTTTTCATTTGACCCTAGAAATATCCCTTGACACCAGTATCCATTCTGTGAGAACAGATTGAATAAACAAAAGCACACGTACTCACTGTAGCTCAATTAGTGGATGTTTGATTGACATATTGAGAGGGCTGTTTAATCTTGGTGCAGGCAGACTGGCAGCTTCTTCACCTACCAGGCCAGAAGGTGTCTTCACCATGGGCAAGAAGTCAGCTGTGTAAGAGAAGGCAGAAATTATGTTTAAACCCACTGAGTTAAATGCATCCGATAGGCCAGAATAACAAGATGCTTTCAGATAATGAGACTTGCTTGTTTCTTATTTGTTTGGTAAGAAAACATTCGTAAACAACTTTTTGTTATGCTGAGATCACAGTAAATTTTATGTTTTTCAAAGAAATCTCTTATGTTTGCCAGGGCTGCGTTTATTTGATACAAAATATAGTAAAAATGTAATATTGAGAATTTAAAATAACTGTTTTCTATATAATCATATATTTTAAAATGTAATTTATTCCTGTGATGGCGAAGCTGAATTTTCAGCTTTTCAGAAATCATTCTAATATGCAAAAAATGTTCTGCTCAAGAAACATTTCTGTTTATTATCAATGTTGAAAACAGTTGTGCTGATAAATATTTTTGTGAAGACTGTGATATATTTTTTCAGGATTCTTTGATGAATAATATAAATGGATGAATATAAAGCACTTAAAAAAAATAGAATCAGTGTAGTAAGTTTTTATAAATTTAATGCATCCTTGCAAATTATAATTATTCATTTCTTAATTTCTTCAAAAAGAGAAATAATCTTACTGACCCCAAGACTTCCTAATCATATATTAGATAGACTATATGGTACAATGGCCACATTATTCAGCGAACCAAACAAGCCCATATTTCTTGGTTTATTTGTAAAATAAGTATTGCCTTTTATTATAACAATAATAACAAAATACTTTTTTCACTTACTATGTTTAACTCACTTACTATGTTTATATTTCTTTTCATATCAATTTTGATTTATTAATATATTATTTATTGACATATTGAGAGGGCTGTTTAATCTTGGTGCAGGCAGACTGGCAGCTTCTTCACCTACCAGGCCAGAAGGTGTCTTCACCATGGGCAAGAAGTCAGCTGTGTAAGAGAAGGCAGAAATTATGTTTAAACCCACTGAGTTAAATGCATCCGATAGGCCAGAATAACAAGATGCTTTCAGATAATGAGACTTGCTTGTTTCTTATTTGTTTGGTAAGAAAACATTCGTAAACAACTTTTTGTTATGCTGAGATCACAGTAAATTTTATGTTTTTCAAAGAAATCTCTTATGTTTGCCAGGGCTGCGTTTATTTGATACAAAATATAGTAAAAATGTAATATTGAGAATTTAAAATAACTGTTTTCTATATAATCATATATTTTAAAATGTAATTTATTCCTGTGATGGCGAAGCTGAATTTTCAGCTTTTCAGAAATCATTCTAATATGCAAAAAATGTTCTGCTCAAGAAACATTTCTGTTTATTATCAATGTTGAAAACAGTTGTGCTGATAAATATTTTTGTGAAGACTGTGATATATTTTTTCAGGATTCTTTGATGAATAATATAAATGGATGAATATAAAGCACTTAAAAAAAATAGAATCAGTGTAGTAAGTTTTTATAAATTTAATGCATCCTTGCAAATTATAATTATTCATTTCTTAATTTCTTCAAAAAGAGAAATAATCTTACTGACCCCAAACTTCTGAATGGTAGAGTAAGACAGAAAAAATAATAATGCATGGACTCTTCCGTAGATACTGAGAAATTATCTGGGAAAAATATCCAAGTAGTACAATGTTATTTTGTATTCTATATTTGTATTTCTTGCTCTACCTATTTCTTTTCAAATGACAGAACCACACAATGATATTTATCACAGGGTGAGGTACATGCCTCTGCATGCCTGAAATTCCTAATAATTACAAGTGCTGTTTAAATGACCCATATGCTAACCACGAGCTAGCACTGAGTAAAACAAACAGATATCCATACTGTCTCTGAGATCTTTTTAGCTTATATTTGTCTGGTGGTGAAATTATCCAGATGTCTACAGATTCAGCTGCTCAGACATTCACTTCCTCATTTTCTGCATTTGACTCTCATCCAAGAGCTGTTTCTTAACGCCTGTACCAGAGCTTGCGGTTGGAAGCGGGTGTCTGTGAATGTAAGTAATGGATGTGCTTTTAGCACGAGAAGCCCAATCCTACTTGGATTCCTGGAAATGATGCATTTATGCATTGTATATTATGCATTGAGTCAGGGAGCAACTTGCAATTAACTAATTAAATTAAGTTATCTGCATACAGTATAGCAGATATACACTAGAAAGCAATTAGTATCAAAGTACTGCTGCCACATTTCCACTGTAATTGCCAAACGTTTTGGGTGCCTCAAAAATGAGTTTAAATTACATTCCAGACTTCATCAACCATATAAAAATGTTTTTAGTGACCAGAATTTCTTTTTACCTTTTATACTTTTAATGTAATTTTACAATTAAGCATATATAGTTCTTTTGGCCTTAAACATTAAAAAAAAAAACGATTTGAGACAAATGTGCAGTTAATTCGTGGCACTTTTGCTGCAAGCCAGTGATATTTTTGTATTATTTATATACTATTATATTAATACTTTGAATTGAAAACTGAAAATCTAAAAATAAAAGTGAATTTTAGATTTAATAATTTGGCAATTGTTATGTGCTTTTATCCTTTTCATTAGTTTTTTTTTAAATATATATTTAGCTTTATTTTTATTTCAGTTTTAGTTTTAGTAATTTTAGTACTTCAACTTAAAGTTATTTTATTAAAATAAATTTAAAATAAAAATAAAATATTTTATTTAGTTGCCTTAACATTTCTCATCTAATAATAAAATTGTATCAGCTTTATTTCAGTAAAACAAATATAAATATAATAACATAGTGTTTATAATAACAACACTCTGACAAGCATTTTTAAAGTTTATTTATTAATTTATTTTGCAAAAAAGTTCATTTGCATATGAAAAATATTGGGCAAGAGTTTGTCACAGGGGTTTTCCACAGCTCTATATTTTTGTAACTCAATATATACTATTGTTTCTCGTAAAACTTCATAATACGCTCTATGTATGTTTCTATATTCGTTTCAAATTGCCTATATGAATTATTTGTCCATGAAGCATTATATAATGTTTGTTAAATAGAATGGTTAGAGAGATGAGATGTAGTGGATAATGACTTTTTGCTTATGTTAAGTACACAAGGGAAATGAGCGCTATGCAGCACTGATACAGGCTGCAACCCAGAGTAAAGTAACATAACTGTCCTGCAACAGAGTGAAAAAGAAAAGATGGATATCAACATCCATCCCACCTTTTTTCCAGAATTTCTAAACGTTTACTTGAAGTTTGCAGATGATTACCAGTCCGGAGTCCGGACATTTCCTGTCTACACACCCTCCTGCTAAGACAGATAACAGAATGAGGGTAGACAATACATGCACAAACTAGCTGGAGTCCTGATGATCTATCTACAAACAAAATATCAGACTAAGCTTTTGCAACCTCCTTCTGTGACTACAATGGATGACTAAACTATAACAATGTGGCCGAGTAACGTGGGATCTGATTCGTCAATCTCAGCAGCTTCCTTTCAGCTAATCTGGTACTTTCCTCCCTGTATCCTTGGCTCTGCTTCCTGTCTCTGTCTCTGCCCTGTGCTCAGCCTATGCTTTAGTAACATAGTTTAGTAACAATGGCCTCTATTTTGGGACATTATTATTTTATTTGAAACACCAGATGTAGGTGACCAGTTTTGGGTGTAACGTGGGTATTGAGAAGAATTTATAAAAGTCAGTTGTTATTTCAGTTTAAATGAGAAAAAAAGAAAAACTGTTAAGTGTTTATACATTATGGTAGTATTTGCTGTATTGCCTTCAATTTATGCCCATTTAGATAATAAAATTGTATTACAGTAGTTTTTCATGAGAATCACCTTTGAGGATGATGAGATTTACAAAAAACTACAAAGTTAAATGCACAGACTCTTTCTGATAATAAAAATGTAGATACAAATATGCTAAATTGTCTGAAAATATCACAATGCAAAAAACAAAACAAAAAACTTAATAGTCCTAAAATGTATTTTAGTATTCTATACGTACAATTATAGTATTTATAAATTTTTCAGATTTCATTTTAAGTTTTAGTAATTGTTAAGTGCTTTTGACCTTTTTATTAGTTTTTAATTGTTATTTATTTTTAGTTTTAATAATTTTAACAAGGCAACATTTCTAATTTTTTTTATTTAAGTTTTATCTTAATAGTTTGAAGGTGAAGTAATTCTCCTGGCAATAGAAACAGTCAGTTAAAACATTATTTTGGTGCACAGATTTCAAGCAGTTTGAAATAATCCTCAAGATCTGACTGGGTCTGTTGATCTTTCACTTTCTATTAACTTAGTATCACATGACTGGCCAAACAACTGAACTTTACTTTGAAAAATGAAGTGCATTCTCCCTCAGATCACATTTCATAAACAGTGTAATTTCCATAATGCAGTAAATGACTTTCAGCCTCTTACCACGGCAGTTGTTTGCTGATGGGGTGCTTTCCAATTTGTGGTCGTCTGGTCTGGGTATGGAGAGATGTTCAGCATGCTGCTCCCTGTATAACGTACGTTTCAACTGCAGCTGCTGCAACCAGTACATTTGGGCATCCCTGTTAGCTGCCTAAAAACAAAATCATGTTTGAAGACTGTTGAGAGGAAAGTGCTGTTGTCTTACTCAAGATGCTTGCCTGTTATTCCTCCATACTTAAACCTAATGCCTGTGTTTCTCTCTGTGTGTAACAGTCAAAAGAGAGACTGTGGGGGAGAGACTCGAGGGTGACCATATTTTAAGAATTAAGAAAAATCCATATTGACCACTGATCAGAACTTTACACTTTATCGAAAGGCCAGCATTATTTTAAAGGCCAATATAAAGTGCAGTCATGTGATCACTGTTCTATTTTAAAGGCTGTCTGACCCCACTGATAACAACAAGCTTTTTGGAGAAAGAAAGAAAGAAAGAAAGAAAGAAAGAAAGAAAGAAAGAAAGAAAGAAAGAAAGAAAGAAAGAAAGAAAGAAAGAAAGAAAGAAAGAAAGAAAGAAAGAAAGAAAGAAAGAAAGAAAGAAAGAAAGAAAGAAAGAAAGAAAGAAAGAAAGAAAGAAAGAAAGTAAGAGGCTTTATATTCCTCCACCCATTTATATCCTAGAAGCTTGTTTTTGAAAAGCAAATGACCTTTAGAATCTCTAATCTTAAATCAGGAATTGTCATAAAAATCATAAAACTTGCTTTTACTTGTTTTTTTGTGTGTTTTTTTTCTGGACATTTCCAGGTCATTATCCTAATACTATTTCATATTCAACACAAAGTCACACTGGCATTTATTCATTATTTTCACAAGGAAGCAATGAAGCACATATTCCTTCCATTTATCATAACTGTGGTGGAATAAATAAATAAATAAATCGTTAAGTGTTTATGCATTATGACAGTATTTGATGTATTGTCTTCAATGTACAGTATGCTCATTTAAGTAATATAATTAAAATTAGTTTTTCATGAGAATCACCTTTCAGGATAATGAGGCTTACAAAAAACGACAAAGTTAAATGCACAAACATATTCTGATAATAAAATTTAGGGACAAATGTGCTTAAATATCTTGAAAATATTGTCACAATTTGTTTAAGCCGTTTTTAAGTAATTGTTATGTGCTTTTGTCATTTTTATTACCGGTAGTTTTTTTTTTTTTTAATTATTTTTTATTTTTTTGTAAAATGTAAGGTACTACAATTTTATATTTTAATTTATTTTCAGCTTTAGTTTAAAGTATGTATTATTATTTCAGTAAGTAACAAAGGCAGGATTTCTAATTTTCATTTAAGTTTTATCTAATGTTTAACAATTATTTTATTTCACCTTTATTTCAGTTAAATCAAATTATTTGTAATAGTTTAGTTAACAATAACAGCACTGAAATACACTCAAGTTTCTTCATATAAAAATCATGTAAAATAATGTATAGTTGCCATGTTCATCTCAGTGATTTTGTCACAACTACTGTACTAACCTATCCCATGCAGCTCATCACCATTTGTTGCTTCACAATTCACAATTTATTAAAATCTGTTATTTCAAACCATGTGATAACATTACCTTGAGAATGACAGTGCGCTCTGGTGTCTGAATAAAGGTTCCCTCCTCTCCCTGCAGCGGATAACTGAACGTGGCACAAAACAGATCCACCTTACCCAGAGGACTGATATCCTGTGCCATGCGGTAGTAAACAGCTGACAGCTCTTCTCCTCATAGACAAACCAGCGGGACTTCCAGGCTTTGAGAGGTCCACCCTGCTTGTTGAGGTAGCCACATAGTTTAGTGCTGGAAGGAGTGGGTGTCCCTCTGAGGGTGGCAGAGGTCCCATCAGGCAGAGCAGCATGCATCTGGGTGCCATTCTTATCCTGAGCCCCATCTAACCGACCCAAACTCTGTTGTTGGGTCTCCTCAGAGCTGACACACTCATCTGCAGGAGATACGTGCACATTCGCTGGAGGTGGAGTGCTGGAGCTTCCCTCACTCTCCATCTGGTTATCTCAACAAAGAGAATAAATAAAATCAGGCTAAATGTTCTTTATTGACGTGACATGTGGCCAAGTATGGTGACCCATACTCGGAATTAGTGCTCTGCATTTACCCATCCAAAGTGCACACACACAGCAGTGAACACACACACACCGTGAACACACACCCAGAGTAGTGGGCAGCCATTTATGCTGCGGCACCCGGGGAGCAGTTGGGGGTTCGGTGCCTTGCTCAAGGGCACCTCAGTCGTGGTGTTTTGCTCGGTCGATAATTTCCTCATTTGCTAACGGGAAAATAGCTAATTAAAACCCTCTTCAGCTAACAGCCTGGCTGTACATTCACTCCCCCCACCTACAATCCCTGCCTGTACGAGACTCGAACCCACAACCTTTGGGTTATGAGTCCGACTCTCTAACCATTAGGCCATGACTTCCCCAAGCAATCAATTTAAGTAATCAAATGATGTCTAGCAGCATAGCTATACCACGAGAATATGTTAATTTAGAGCTTCAGTAAAACATATGTATATAATACACTATCTAAATGTTAAAAACCATCAATATTAGGGTACGATGGAGCAAGATAATGTGCATTTATTTTTTAATTGTAACATATTTACATATAAGTTTACTAGGATGCACCAGTGTTATGAAGGAATATAAATATAAACATTTGGTAATTTAGTTGTCATAACACAAAATATAACATTATTCAAAGATATCCATCTTACCAAACTACTTATACATTCTTATTAATAATTTTCTTTTAAAATGTTCATTAATGTACAACAGTAAATAATCTGCTCTATTTATGACAGTATAGTCAAATAAGTGAATAATTAATCTAAAAAATATTAATCTGAACAGTAAATTTATTTTATATACCAATATTCATACATACGTTTAACTGTTAATATCATAATAGCAACAGTGTGAATTCAAACCCAATGATTTCCCTCAATTAGTCTACAGGTTTCAATAATGTCTGAAATGTGTCTATAAGGTTTTAACAATGTCTAAAAATGTCTGACATGTGCATCTAACTCATGGAATTATTGAATAATAGCCCCATGAATTACAAAATCTTTTTACTTTAAAATAAAAACAATATGTTTTATTCCTCAAATCTTAAAACAATAATATGCTCACAAATCCCTCATTACCAAATAGACACAAAAAATGTAATATTCAACATAATACAGTGTCACAGATCACTGTTTTCCAGAGACACAAAATTAGAGCAATTAACCTTAAACTGTTTTGACTGACTAAATATGACAAATTTAGATATTCAGCTATGGTCAAGGGATCAGAAAATAAGGTGGGGATGAAGAAGAAGAAGAAGCAGCAGCAGCATGGAAAACCATACATTCTATGGCATACAAATTCCACTTTCAAAAACATTGCACAATATGCACAGTTATTACCTCATTTAAGTTTCCAAGTAGGAATATTTCACAATTAAATATCACCAGCATTTATGTACAACACCAGGTAATTCTTTAAAATGAATTTTATTAATAATTAATTAACAAACATGATGCTTCCTATCAAGTAGAAACCCATATTAATTCAAAAAAGAAAAATCTAGTTTCAATAAAGTTGCATGACATTTTAAATTATTTAATGTACATTAATGGACTTTCAAGCATTATATAATATAATGCATGTTATGTCATTATGAAACAATAAATAAAATAGGTAAACTCTGTATCGTAAGTCATTCTGGTTAGTCAACACATAGCCTAGTTACACGCGCGCATTGTTTACTGTTTGCTGTGATAAATAAACTGAAATAAAACACACTGTTTACAGCACAGTGGTTAATAATCCCATACCTTCCCTGTTGAAAAGCTCAAAGGCTCTTTGTGTGTGTCCAGGGTGCGTCTCACGGCACTTACAGATCTAAACAACTCGCACACAGCTGCACTTCCTTCATGAATGACTCACATTTCTCTCACCGAGTCCCAGCATTAAGGAAAACAGGAAATATTACACATCAGGAATATGAAACATAGGGTTGCCTTTAGGGAGGTGTGTCATGAACGTCATCGCCTTCACACACACAGTTTTGAATCACTGCTCGTTTAAAATAGTGTGCATACCAAATATCGGTCGAATTTAAATAACATATGGGAGACTTATGAGGTTCCATTTATTCTAGAAGATCTATTATTTATTGAGCAGAATTAACAAACTGACCTAGGAGACCTGAAATTACACCTTTATTAATGACACATAATCGAAAAAACAAAGAAACATGAAAAACAAAATATGTGAACACATAACATTAAATAATCCACAAATAGAAATGAAGTTAGCTTTAAGTAAAGCTGAATTCAAGAGCGTGATATCATTTGAAGTTAGTAAGAAATGGCAAAAGTTATGGAATAATGGGTCTAAAGGAAGACATCTTTTCCAGATTCAGGAGTGTGTTGGAAATGAGAGGAAAAGATACGGAAATAGGAAAAAAGATGTCATCTTTATCAAGACTAAGAATTGGACATACAGCATTAAACTATAGTCTTTATAAAATAGGTAAGCATGAATCGGGAAAGTGTGACAAATGTGGAGAATTAGAAACAGTGAAACATTATTTTTGAGTGTTCTGCATATGAAAGGGAGAGATTTCAATTAATTCAAGAATTAGGATGGCTGGGAGTTGATAATATTTCTTTAAAAGTATTGTTAGGAAATGGGTCGAGGCAATCAAGAGTGCAAGAAAATATGTTTAAATACCTGAAAAACACAGGAACAATAGATAGAATCTAGGTGTTTTTTTTTCTTCTGTATTTCTTTCTTCCAAATTTATGCACACTCCACACTCCAGATCAGTAGGTGGCGGTAATGCACCTTTCTCGCTGGTTTGCCAAACCGCCATAAAACACCAGAAGAAGAAGAAGAAGAAGAAGAAGAAGAAGAAGAAGAAGAAGAAGAGACTAGTTCAGAAGAACCGATTCACAGAAACGAATCGGATGTCCCCGCTGTTTCCTCCACGACGGCAGAGAGCGCACTTGCGCGCATCATCACACACTGACATTTTTTCTACGATGTCAGAGTTCAGGCCGCACTGACAACAACGTGCGTGTGTTGTGAACGTGTATACCGCAAATTATAATTTACGTCACATAAAAAGGACACAAAACACGACAAGGTAAGCACTGATCTTTGTGCCTTTATATAAAACAACTGGATCTGCTGGATTTTCAAACATGCGCTGTCTTGAATTGTGCCAGTTTGCTTTTCATTTTGTAATCATAAGAATTATTCTGATGTTGAAATCATTTGTTTACTGGATAAGGAGGTAGATTGGTATTACTTTTTAGTACCACCATGTAAATACTATGATACATCAATATGGTAATCACTCAGTATCATGGACACACTTGTCGAATTTGGACACACTTGACTACATTTGTTGGTGATAATCTATTAAACCTTTTGACGTATACATTTGTTTGCAAAACTAAATGATAAAACGTAGAGCGGGTAGTGTAGAGAAAGCAATAAATGTCCAGCAAACATAGCTGTTTAAAAAGCACCCTAGGATGCATGTTGTGCAGTTGAAGTTGACAGGATACCTTTCCCACCTGCCATGTCTTATTTTAGTGATTGCAATCAAACCAATCAGTCCAACAAAAAGTGCAAAACTGCTTCAGATCTCATCTTGTTGAAAGCATCTACCCAAAATGAGAAACCTCGGTCTGCTGCAGCGCTTCAGCTGTGTGGATCTTTCTCTCCCGGGATCCCCGCAGTGCTTGACCATCAGGAGCGAGACTGGAACCGTGCTGGTGGCCTCTGAGCTTGCCATCACAGAGTTTGACCCTCGGACCGAAGAGGTATCTCTAAAATAAATGAAAGTTTTCATAGAAGTTCCAATCCCAGAAAGGGTCATTTACGATAGTTTTAACCCCATTTTGGGGGATTGTCCCTGTTTTAAGATGTCTAGAACCAAATAGCTAAATATTAATCTTGCTGTATAATGTGCTTTTATAGGTTTATAAAGAGGTTTCACTGACGGCAGATGACTATCTCCCAGAGGACGGTAGTGGGGTTGTGGTGGCGATACAAGATCTGCCAGATCAGGAGTCAGTGTGTGTGGCCACTGCCAGTGGTGATGTAATTCTCTACAACCTCAACACCAGTCAGGTGGTCATTCATTTAATCTAAATGCTTTGATGATTGTATAAAATGATTGCTAAATGATTCTGTAAAATGTATGTGCTCTTGTTGTACTTTCTAATTACCAATATTAATTTCTCTCTCACAGTTGGAATGTGTTGGCAGTGTGGAAAGCGGCCTTACTGGCATGACGTGGAGCCCAGATCAAGAGCTGGTGACTCTGACCACAGGTCTATATCACTAGCAGTATTATTTTAATATCCTAGAGATAGTATTATAGTTTTTATTAACATTTTGATTTAGTTTTTATTTATATATTTTCCATTTTCATTTTCATTTTAGTTAAGGTTTTAGTACTTTTATGTGTTTTTATCAGTTTTATTGTTTTTTTTTTTTTTAAATGTGTATATAGTTTTTATAATTTTTTTAATTATGTATTAATTATTAATTATTTTTTTATTTTAGGACATTAAGTTAAACTAAATAAAAAAGAGAAATGTTGCTAAATTAAAAGTTACTAGCTGAAATATAATAAGTTTATTATTATTTCAGGTAACAGAAATGTTTTTTTATGGCTTTAGTTTAAATTACCTATAATATGCCTGCTACTATGCATATATCTGTATGACTCAGTTACATCTGTTCAGAAGTGCATATAATGCCATTTCACTCTTTCTCATTGTGTCCGCTTGTGTCTTATGTGGCATGTCAGGTCAGGAGACCATTATCATGATGACCAAAGACTTTGAGCCGATAACTGAGGTTGCAATCAATCAGGATGACTTTGGCGAAGGTATAATTCATAAAAGTCTTCATTTACCTCTTAATATCATGCTTTCATGCAGGTGACATGTGTTCACTGTATTTGAGCAGAGATAGTGTCTGACTGGCGATTTTGATTCTGTGCCTCAGATAAGTTCATCACAGTTGGTTGGGGGAAGAAGGAGACTCAGTTTCATGGCTCTGAGGGCAAGCAGGCTGCCCAGTGGAAAGCAGCGGTAAGTTTTTGTTCTGTTTAGCATCGTTCTGCTTTACCAAATCAACCCACTACTGCTTGCACATGTGATACAGACCTGAGGATCATCAGGAGATCACTGGCATTTCAACCTGGTTTGGTTGATATATGGTCCTTTTCTCACCTAGTTTTCATCCACTGTCACAGGAAGTGCAGCCTGCCCTGCCATGGGACGACAGGAAGCCAAGAATCACTTGGCGTGGCGATGGGCAATTTTTTGCTGTCAGTGCTGTTTGTCCTCAGACTGGTGAGAATCTTCCTTTCTGCTATTGTTATTACATGAAAAGGGTTGTGACAGTTAATATTATTCATCATTCCTGTAGCTCAAACAGTAGAACATGGCGCTAACAACACCAAGGTCATGTGTTCGATTGCCAAGGAGTGCATGAACTGATAAAGTGTGTATCTTGAATGCAATTGGATAAAAGTGTCTGCCAAATGCATTAATGTGAATGTAAAATAAAGCAGCTTTTTTGTTTCAGGTGCTCGAAAGGTTCGAATCTGGAACCGAGAATGTGTCTTGCAGGCCACCAGCGAGGTTGTTAACGGTCTAGAACAGCTTCTCTGCTGGAAGTAAGATATTCTGAACGTCTTAGGTTAACTTAGGTTTTTTTTTTTTTTAGTTTTGAACTTTTATTTTCTTTTGACTTAATGCTGAGTCTGACAGATCTGATGTGTACTGACACAAATGGATTTTTCTTCTAGACCCTCTGGCAGCCTGATCGCTTCCACGCAGCGGCACCCTAACAAACATAGTGTGGTGTTTATGGAAAAGAACGGACTGTTGCATGGAGATTTTACTCTGCCTTTTGGAAAGGAACAGGTCAAGGTAAACCTCAGCTCCTCTGTATATGTTATTTTCAAAAAATCTGAAATATAAACCATGGTGCATGAATCGTTGAAGATTTATGTGTATTTCTCAGGTAAAGGAGCTGCTGTGGAACAGTGACTCTACTGTTCTGGCTGTTTGGATGGAGGACTTGAAGCCCAGAGAGAACGACCATCCCAACACATACAGTAAGATGCATTTCAGACTGCTTTGCATTAGGGCTGGGTGGTATGTTGAGTTTCTATGATATATTGATATATTTTTTATAAACAATATGGAATGAGCCAATACTGTTTAAATCGATATACAGTAGTCTGATACGAGTGCATCAGTTATCCTAAACATGAGGCATGTTTAATATTAGGGGCTTTAAAGGGGTGATGATGACATGAGAAACCAAATTTGCCTTGATCTGGCATATAAGAGGTCTTTGTACCATTAAAACTTCCTGCAAGTTTCATAGCTTAAGACGTCCTCCCCATTATAAACGAAGCATTTATTTAAGCTCCAAATACGGCTCGTTGTGGATCCAGTCGTTTGCATATGACCGCCTCCAGCGCAAGACAACTATGCCTAATTTTGCATCATCGCATCGTTGTCACGCCCACAGGTGTTCAGTCGACGTGCAGCGAGTGGGTCTGAAGAAGTAGCTGTTTACAATAAGATTGCGATGCCATGCAGATGTGCCGTTCCTGGCTGTGGAAAAACAACATGTTTGAATACGCTGCCGAAGGATCCAGACGTCAGGGAAAAATGGATTCAGTTTACAGTGTTAATTTACGTGTGTGTTCACTACATTTCACGGATGACTGTTTTGAGAACAAATCGCAGTATGATGCTGGGCTAAGCACTTGCATAGGCACTGATGTTAGCCAATCATAACAGTGGGCGGTTACACTGAACTCTTAAAGGGGAAAACCCCCCAAAACCGACTGTTTGAGTCAGAGGATGAGAAACAGAGTGCAAAAAGGTCATAAATCATTAAACTTTTAAGGTTTTTCGTCCAAAAAACTATAGTAATATTATAATTGCACCTAACGGAACATAATAAAACAAACCAAAAAACCCATGTCATCATGACCCCTTTAAAATAACCTGTAAGATATAGTTAACACATATAGTTGAAAGCAACTCTGATGCTCTGACAGACACATGTGCTGACACATAGGCTACTTATGCCGTTTAATGAGATGTGGTGTTTTCCTCCATGCACAACTTAATTTTCACAGCTATATTCTCTGTCTGTAAATGTTAGAAAATAATGGAAATACCACGAGTCATGGAAGTTAGTAGAGACATATCCCAACAGACTAAAGGCTGTAGTTCAACCAAATATTGACACAAGGGGGTGATCCTTTACCCAACTCAGTGATTCTGTTTTTTAATTATTTTTTTTTTATGACATGTTGGTGTTATATCTTTCACTTGGATGTTATAAGTTGCACTGAGTAAATACAGCTGGATAAAACTGTCCGTCTTCATTTCAGGCTGCAAAGCAACAAAATGTGATTATTTTAAAGGGGGTGATTCTTTTCTATACCCACTGTATACTGTATATCGCAATTCAGGCAAAAAAAAAAAACGAGATATGATTTTTTTTATTTTTGTTTTGGCCATATCATCCAGCCCTACTTTGCATATTAAGTGATGGGTGTAGTAATGATCAGTGTTGCTAATTAGGGATTTCTTTCTTTCTCAGTTCAGCTGTGGACAGTTGGGAATTATCACTGGTATCTAAAGCAGAGTTTGCATTTTGGCAATGAGGCCCTCAGGGCTCCGGTGTGTGTGTGTTGGGATCCTGAGAAGCCCTTGCGTCTCCATCTCCTGACTCGAGGATGGGCCAGCTACACCTACGACTGGGGCTGGAGCACGCAACACAGTCATGGCAACGATTGCCATGACAACGCCAATGTTGCAGTGATTGATGGAGGTAGGCGTGTCCATTGTCAAACTTATGAATAATTGATTAATCTCTGTGCATTAATATGTTGTAGACAACACACTGTTTCTCACTGTTAGCTTTAGAATGTTTTTTTGAGTAAATAAGGCATTTAAGTAAAGTCTAAAAATTAATGATTTGAATAATTTCTGTGTGTTTAACTAATGTGTTTTGCAGATAAAATCCTGGTGACAACATTCCGCCAGTGTGTGATCCCTCCACCTATGTGTGCTTTTGAACTTCAACTTCCTGTTCCAGTCAACTTGGTCACCTTCCATTCTCAAGCCCAGAGGACCAATGAGCTCGCTGCTCTCACAGCCGATGGGCATATTTATGTATACGGTCAAGGTGAGTCATATAATTTGAAACTTGATTCAAACATTATGTTGTTTAGGATTTCTTAGTTGCTTTTCCTCTATTCAGGTGGTGGAGTGGAAAATGGAGGTGTACCCGAGGTACCTGGCTTTAAAGTCATCTCAACACCATTAGTCTTAATAAAGACTTACAGGTACAGATGATTTTGTTTTCCACAGTTGATTGTGCTTTACATTTCTTCATGTTTCTCCAATCTTTATTTAACAAGAAGGTGTTACTAAATAATTAACATTTTTATGAATGGTATTGTAGCTGTAAAAGTTTGGGGTATGTAAGATTTTTAAATGTTTCACAAGTCTCTTGTGCTCACCAAAGCCACATTTATTTACATAAAATACAGAAAACATTATATTATATAATATGAAATATTATTAAAATTTAAAATAATTGTTTTCTATTTTAATTTTTTTCTATTTTTTTCTTTATCTTTTTCTATTTTAAGTTTTATTTATTCTTATGGCAAAGCTGAATTTTCAGAACCATTACTTCAGGCTTAAGTGTCACATGATCCTTCAGAAATAATTCTAATTTGCTGATTTCCTGCTCAAGAATCATTTCTTGTTATTATCAATGTTGAAAACAGTTGTGATGCTTCATATTTTTGTGAAAAACTGATATTTTTTGCAACATTATAAATATCACTGTTGATCAATTGAATGCATTATTTGCTGAATAAAAGTATTTATTTCTTAAAAAAATATTACTGATCCCAAACTTTTGGATGGTAGTCTACAAACAATATATTACATTTAATGTGTATTTTAATGCAGCTGTCATTATCTTTTGACAAATTTCAGTGAAATAACCTTTCAAGCAATAATAGTCTAGTCTTATCCACTGTTTTCTCAGAGTTTTATGGATTTTTTTGCTCATTTCTTTTCTGTAATTTTCTCATTCAGGCAAGCATATTTATTCAGATCGGCACTGCTGTGTAATTATTACATGCAGCATGTATTCTGATGCAGATGTTCTCTCTGCGTCTGCAGGGTCGCCATTGATCAGGAGGAACCTCTGACGCTGCGCTTGCTGCTGTGGTTGAGTGAGGATTTGTTTTTGGCTGTGGCCCACGGAAGACACTTGACCCGCCTGCTGAAGCTCACCCCATCGGACAGCCAGGACCCCAAGGACACGCTGGAGATCAGGTACTGCCGTTAAAATAACTAACTCCTCCGGTCTTGTCCACATTTGTATTCAGTGTAGCTCACGCAAAGACAGACTGATCTAACGAGCATAGAGACATGAGCTCAGGGGCTGGGAATTGTTAAAACTTTTGAATTTTTAAAACTCTGCACTTTATGCAGTGTCTCTTTTTCTTCAATTTTTTGGTGTTGATCATTTCTCAGGTCAGACGTTCCAGTGGATGGTTTTGTGATCAGCTTGTGTCACGGCCTCAGAAATGGCACTGTGGCTCTGCAACTTGATGACGGACAGATCCGGAAAGTTCAAATGGGTCAGTCAGTCCACTAATTAGTAGTTATAACAGGAACTAGATTCGGCTACTACACAGTTTCTGTTTTTATCACTTGTCTTGTTTTTTTTTTTCTAATGCAATTTTAAAATGAATAATTTAATCACACATATAAAGACTGCTGTTAATGCTAGAATATTTCATACAGACTCTTCAGAGCTCAGTCTAACAGAATGGAAGGATTCTACTGGCAATATTATCAACTTCCCCCGGCCTTGTGTTCAGACAGCACTATGTACCCTCAGCGGTGAGGTAAATATATAGTCTCCATCTATCACTGCCCTTTATTTCATCATGCTCACTTCAGCTTCAATAAACACTTCTTATGTTTTTGTCTTTTAATAGGAACATTTGATAGGCCTCACAGAGAGATCACACCTCTACATCGGTGACTCACTGGTAGGTAACAAGAATATAAATTATGTTGGGTTAGTGCCAAAAAATCTGGCAGTTATGCTCACCGGAGTCTCTCTTCCACAGGTGGCCTCCAATATCTCCTCGTTTGTAGTTTATGATGACTTCCTTTTGCTCACCACACACTCTCACATGTGCCACTGTCTCAACCTCAGCACACTCTCTATTAAAGGTATGTAAATGCATCAAAGAGATAAATTAAGTAAATATATATAATATAAAAATAATTCACTACCATTCAAAAGTTTGGGGTCAATACAGTTTTTTTTAAAGAAATTAATATTTTTTTTTTATCCTTACTTTTATTGAGTAAAGATGCAAAATAAGTGACAGTAAAGACATTTATAATGTTACAAATAAATGCTGTTTATTCAAACTTTCTATTCATCAAAGAATCCTGAAAAACTGCATCACAGTTTCCACAAAAATATTAAGCAGCAAAACTGTTTTCAACGTTGATAAAAAGAAATGTATCTTGAGCACCAAATCAGCATATTAGAATGATTTCTGAAGGATGATGTGACACTGAAAGACTGTGCTGAAAATTCATCACAAGAACAAATTACATTTTTAAATGTTAAAATAGAAAACAGGCTTTTAAGTGGTTATAATATTTCACAATATTACTTTTTTACTGTATTTTTTTAAATAAAATAAATGCAGCCTTGGTAAGCATAAGACACCTATCATAAACATAAAAAAATCATAACAATCCCAAACTTTTAAAGTAACAGTAGTGTATTATAATACAATATAAATACAACATATATTCCATAATTATAGAAATATTTAAATATAAATATACAGCTATGATGTTATTGATGTCCCGTGCAGGTCTGCAGTCAGCTCTGAGCTCAGATGCTAATCAGAATGATGAGACTGTACGCAAGGTGGAGCGAGGCTCTCGTATCGTTTCTGTGGTTCCCCAGGACACAAGACTTATCCTGCAGGTGAATAGAGCGTGGTTCTTCTCACATGTTCATGTGATTGGATTCTTTTTTTAATGGAAAAATTGATTTAAGATGTTGACTTATTTTGTTTTGTTTTTCAGATGCCACGAGGGAATCTAGAAACCATCCATCATCGAGCTCTTGTACTTGCTCAGCTCAGAAAGTGGCTTGATAGGTATTTTATGTTTAGAAAAACTTAAGACAATGGTACATGTACAAAAAGAATACTGACCTTTTTTAAAAGCAAAAAAAAAGGATTAAAGGTTTTTTTTTTTCCAAAAACAAAAAAAATATTTTTTTATATCACATTGTATGTTAACATGATTTGAATTCATTTGAATCATTGTGCTGCGTTGTTTGTTTCAGGCTCAGATTTAAAGATGCTTTCGAGTCCATGAGGAAGTTGAGGATCAACCTCAACCTCATTTATGACCACAATCCAACTGTGAGTGACCTCACTCACCCACATTTCCTTTTACAATAACATCTAAACACATTCTTCTACACCATGGATTGCATTTCCTTTCAGAGAATAGTACTAAATGAATAACACCGCTGCCATCTACCCCATTCTATGATTCCTCTCACAGGTGTTTCTTGACAACATTGAGATGTTCCTAAAACAGATCGACTCCATCAACTGCATCAACCTGTTCCTCACTGAGCTTAAGTAAGCCTTTAATGCAGAGGCATTGATTAAATCTCTTTTGATGCTTTTTTCACTTAATTTATCTTTTAATTGAATTTTTTTTTTTCATTCTTAGAGAGGAAGACACCACTACAACAATGTACCCATGTCCTTCATGCTCAGCCTCCAGTTCTGCCTCAGGTAAAGGAGGAAAGAAGGTGGACATCATCTGTGATGCTTTACGGTCAACAATGGAGACTCTCGACCCGCAGAAGTCAGTTCCTCGGTTATAAATGTTACTTATGTTTCATAAATTGCAGGAAGTATAGTATAGCCCTCTACTTCCCTCTCCAAATGAGATAAGATTACATTTCACACATGATGTACATCAAGCCCTGATCTTCCTCTGAGATGCTTTCATCTATACACACAGGTATTGTTTATGTATTCTGACATCACACGTGAGAAAAACTACACCAGAACTGGAAATCGCTCTTCAGAAGGTCCACGAGTTAAGAGGTGAGTCTCTGTTAGCTCAAGCCCAATAAAAATAAGTTCAATTATGTGTCTGTTACATCTGTTTGCTTTTGTGGTTAGTAAACCCACCCTGCGGCAGCAACAGTGTGAGCGCAGAGGAAGCTCTGAAGTATCTTCTCTTCCTCGTCAACGTGAATGAGCTGTATGAACACTCCCTCGGCACCTACGATTTTGACTTAGTGCTCATGGTGGCTGAAAAATCTCAGAAGGTCAGTTAGAAGATTCCAGCTCTGCTGTATCTTAACTGCTAGTTTTTATTTTTATAGTTAGATATTATATTATATATTATATTATATTATATTATATTTGTTAGATTAGATTAGATATTACTATAGACCAACAAATACAATTCAAAATATTCATAATGAAAAATTCACAATTTCACTTATAAGCAGCCATGTCTTGTATGAAATTTGTACTATTATATTGTTACATTCTTGCAAAACAAATAAATACAATTCAGTAAATACACAATGAATACAATTTATAATTTCACATATAATCAGCCATTTTGCATATGAAATGTATTTAATATTTCATCACATAGTATATTACTTTATAATAATTCTTAAAATATATTAAACAAATTCATAATGAATAAAATTAATCTTTTCACATATGAGCTGCCATTTCCAATTGTATTAGTTATTAGTTAGTTATTTGTTTCACTATATTACATAATTGTATTTGTTCGTCTTGTAATATTAAATAATGTAGTATAGTGAAACAAATAACTAACTAATAACTAATACAATTGGAAATGGCAGCTCATATGTGGAAAGATTAACTTTATTCATTATGAATTTGTTTAATATATTTTAAGAATTATTATAAAGTAATATACTATAATGTGATGAACTATTAAATACATATCATGCAAAATGGCTGATTATATGTGAACTTAAAAATTGAATTCATTATGTATTAACTTAATTGTATTTGTTCGTCTTGTAATATTAAATAAAGTTAATACATGATGAATTCAATTTTTAAGTTCACATATAATCAGCCATTTTGCATATGAAATGTATATTATTGAATTGCATTGTATTATTAATATACAGTAACTAATACAATTCAATAAAAACAATTTTATAATTTCTCATATAAGTAGCCATTGCACATATTTGTTTTATTATAATATATTAAAATATTCTATTATAAAAAACAAAAAACAAAAACAATTTAATGAATATGTAATAAATACAATTCTTGTTGACATATAAGCAGCCATTTCACATATTTGTATTACTATAGTATTACTATTATATATTATTTTATATTGCAATTACATCATTTTATAATATAAAATGAATGTACAACACATTGAAAGTAGAAGTTGGCCATTAGTTGACTGATGTTGCACTGTAACACAACAACAGGCATTTCACATGTAGACAGCTTTTCTGATAGTGAGATCTAGTTTTAGCACACGTCTGTTGTATACACTGTTTTGAAATGGTGTATATTTTTTGTTTTTTTCCTCAAACATGTAGGACCCTAAAGAGTACCTGCCATTTCTGAATATGCTGAAAACCCTGGAGCCGAACTACCAGCGCTACACCATCGATAAACACCTCAAGAGATACAGGAAGGCCTTACATCACCTCAGCAATAGTGGTAAGAGCCTTGTTGGACATCCATGAGCAACCCAACAGCAAATGCCTCTGTTTTTATTCACTTCCTTCCACCGTCTGTAACTCTGTTTGGTTCTCCTGTTCTGCCTAATGTTTTTCAGGTGAAGAACACTTCACAGAGTTGTTATCCTTGGTGAAGGATCAGAGACTGTACAGTGATGCTCTTGAGCTCTATCCTTCAGACAGTGAGCAATACAAGGCACGTTTTATTTTATAAAGCTCCATTTTTTTATATTTGTAACATTTTATTTTTCCCTGAATTTTGCAAACGAAAATATTAGCTATAAAGCCAAAGCAGAACTGTTGTGCGTCTCCGAGCAGCACAGTGTTTCGTTTCTGAATGAATCAGTCGGATGAACCAATGATTCAGTGGCCCATTCATAAAGAAAGCCTTTTACTTCATGCCTGAATGAATCCGCTATTTGAACAATTGATGAATGATTGACTCAATGACTTACTCATCTAGACATTTACCGCCACCTATTGGCAGATTTAGTTTCTAGTTTAGAGTATTTTGTAATGTCTTTTTGATGACCATTTAAAGGTGCCATAGAATGCATTGATACAATATTTTAAATTGTTCTTTGATATCTACATAGAAGGTATGTGGCTTAGGTAAGGGCAAAAAATCTCCAGAAACCTTCACATCCCCTGCACAGCCTGGAACATAACATTTATTTCCTTGATCTGCCATTTTCACTGTTGTCCTCGCTTGTTTCTTCACAATACCTGCAGAGCTTCTGATGATTTGGCTGTGTGTGCAGGTCCGGCTGGCCTAGAACATGGGCGGGTATATGCAAATGTTGGGGGCGTAACTATTAGTGATCCCGACTGTAACGTCACAGTCGGTGTTGTTCTGATTCGCCTATTTTTCAGTGGTCTTTTGAATGCACAAGATTTACATAAGAAGGAGGAAACGATGGTGTTTAAGGCTCACGGTATGTCATTTCCATGTACATAACTGTTATTATTCAACTATGCCAAGGTAAATACAGTTTTCCATTCTATGGCACCTTTAACACAATAATGACTTGAATCTTTTTGGGGTAATTTCTCAGCCAAATTTGACATGCAAAAATTTGATGTGCAAAAAAATACAGGAATTTCAAACGGTTAAATATTTAGCCTGTGTGGTAATGTATAATTGTAGCAGTGATGACATGATCTTGACCCTTGACCTGTGATGTCATCAGACCCTGAGCGTGGCCTATGCAGAGCATCTAGTTGAGCAGCAGCAGGCAGAGCAGGCGGGACTGTTGCTATGGAGATGTGGAGAGAATGCCCGTGCCCTGCAGGCCTTCATCAGCTGTACGAGCTGGAGAAACACCCTCGCTGTGGCAACACACATCCCATTACCACCCGAACAGCTGGCACTGCTCGCCCGAGACCTGGCAGGTAGAGATCTCTGTCATGTATGCATGTTTCCTACTGAGATTATGAATATCCGGAAGCCATGTTGTATGTCTGATGTTTTCAGAGAAACTTCTGGAGGCCAGAAGGCATGCAGAAGCCGCCCTGTGTTTGGAGCAGTATGCTAAGGTACACTGTATATTTCATAGTCATCATTGTTCTGTTCTCCTCCGGTTCAAACAGGACTCTCTAAGACTGATGTCTTCTGTGTCATGTGCTCATACTTGTCTGTTGTCAGGATTGTGAGGAGGCCATCTCTGCTCTGATACAGGGAGCTGCATGGGAAGAAGCGCTCAGATTGGTGAGCCTGTTCTTTCATCTCAGTCCTCCTTTACCAGTTATTGCTATCAGGTTTAACGGTTTTATTATTATTATACTGGATTACTTGATTGGAATTGCAGTATTTTTCCTAAACTGTATTAAAATTCTAGTTATCTCAGGCAACTGATTTTCTATGTAACCGAAATTGCAACATGCTGTATATTAAGAAATAATAAAATAATAAATGTGTGTGTATATATATATATATATATATATATATATA
>NW_015558645.1:0-1211 GCF_001515605.1 Sinocyclocheilus anshuiensis
ATCAACGTTTGAACTTCAGTGTCCCCAAATATTTCGGAGTCTCTATAATTAAATTTGACTTCATTTGAGAGTGAATAAAAAATTAATGTTGATCTGTTCATCATGCAAAGTGATACTGCCTCAGAAGACTTAGAATATATAAATCTAATTGCATGAAATTATATTATGCTAACTTGTACCTTCATGTCCTTTTGGAGCTTGAAAGTATTAGATTTCACTCATATTTGCAATATAGACATTCTCCAACACATGCATGTGTGTGCGCGCGTGCGTGCGTGTGTGTGCGTGCGTGCGTGCGTGTGTGTGCGTGTGTGCGCGCGTGTGTGTGCGTGCGTGCGTGCGCGTGTGTGAGCGTGTGCGTGTGCGTGCGTGAGTGTGTGTGTGTATGAGTGTGTGTGAGTGTGAGTGTGTGTGTGTGTGTGTGTGTGTGTGTGTGTGTGTGCTGATGTCATGGTCGCCGGACAGAATAGTGTCTGGGTCGGTGCATGTGTCCATTTGCATACTCCTCGCTGGCCGCACATATGGCGTTCAGTCTGAACAGATGCAGTGACAGGCAGACATGCAAATGACTCGCAAGCCCCGCCTCACACAAAACACACGCCGTAAATTCAGCGCAACACAAATCAACAGCCGGGGAAAGCATTCACCAAATGTGACGCACATGCACAAAACACCCTAAATAATAGTAGTGATGTCACTGTATTCTCCTTGTATTTATTTATTGTACTTGTTATTTACTCACCCTCTTTCTTAACAAATGAATTAATCAATTTTTCATTTATTTATGAGGTTGAGTAAATAATGGCAGAATGTACAATAAAAAATAAATATATATGAATACATGAATGTGAATATATTTATTTTCAGAAAAATACTGGAAATACCTCCCTAAACTACTGACCAAGTTGCTGAAGCCCATGACAGATAAAGTCCGCTCATGCTGTTATTTATCGTCCCTCAGTCGCACACACTCCATATACTTTAATGCAACATAAGCTTTAGATTTCGCTGTTCTTGAAATTCCCTTGATATGGGAACGCAGGGACACAGATCCCTTCAGATGCTGGTTTCCATCTGGTTTGGAGCGGATCGGTGCTCGAAACACACACATGCTCACTGACTGTGGGAAGTTTCTCTCTCACACACACTCACACACTCACACACACACACACACACACACACACACACACACCCACCCACACACACACGAT
>NW_015558645.1:1224-6374 GCF_001515605.1 Sinocyclocheilus anshuiensis
CACACACGCACACACACACACACACACACACACACAGACACCATAGGCTTGTTTCAATAAGAGATTTGACTGAAACAACAATCCACGGCAGCGTCCCGTAAAACCACCCACAGAGGGAAGACCACATGCACCTGCTGCGTGATCTGCATGCGATCTGATGGAAAAGTGCTCCGGTAATGACCTGAAGTGGGTCCAATTCAATGCACCTTCAGATTTAATGCTATATGGAAGTACAGCATCGTTAGGAATGTGCTTGTGTTGCATTATGAATTGCAGTCTGACACATTTCATAACACAAAAATACATTTGCGTAGTTCAGGCCTAGTCCAGTCTGGTTTTGTTGGTAAAGCCTTGGCATCCCGAGTCAACAGGGTCTAGGTCAGCGGCTGGTTTCAATAGTGGCGTTTAATCTTTGTTTAGCTTGAACAGCCTGTGAACGGAAGTGTTCTGGTTGAGTCAGTGCTGGGAAATACCCCTAAACGTGTGAAAAGCATCTGCGGATGAGGGCTTTCCGGCTACTTCTGCAGATACGGACGACACATGTGAGCATGACGAGGAGGCGAGACACCGATCATGCAACGACAAATAAAGATGTGTTTGTTTGATTTCATGAGCTCCATGACTCCAAGATATCTTCATGCTGCGTTTTCTCACTTGCTTGTCAAACTCACATTGAATGGAAATAAGTAGTGCAAACATAAAAACATAATCAAATAATTCTAATCATTGATCCACAGGAAAAAATAAGAATATATTATTGTTTGGAATCATGTGAGGGTAAGTAAAAGAGAGAGAGAGAGAGAGAGAGAGAGAGAGAGACTACAATAAAAATTATTAGTTACTATTAATATATCCGGCAGACTTTATTGAACATTAAATAAACATATTAAATATGATAAAATTATTATTATTGTTGTTGTTGAAGAATAGTAAAAATAACATAAAATATTATTTCTTCCTTGACTATAAACAATCACTTCACTATCCAGAAGAAAAATCAAGCAGGCTGTAATGTAAATATACATAATAATGTATAAACATAATAATAAAAATGTTATTTAAATACAAAAATATCCCTTTACTATCCTGAACAAAAACCTAGCAGACTTCAAATTTAATGTTAAATCTTGTTAATAAATTAACAAATATAACTTAAGTGTTTCATACGAATTTTATTTTTTTACGAATATGAATTTTATTTATATTATATATATATATAGTTAATAATTTTTTATATAAAATATCTGAATATAATATACATATTAAATATAATTTTAAATATAAACTATTCCTTAACTATCCTTGACAAACCAATTGAGCAGCTTTAGTGCAAATAAATGTTAAATAATATAAATATATCATTACGAAATTTGACCTATATCAAATATTAATAACTATTTAAATAAACACTTTTTACTATCCTGAAAAAATCCAGCTGCCTTAAATTCAAATTAAAATATGTTAAATGATAAATATGTTGTTACATATAATAATAATAAATATAATTTAATTAAAAACATCATTTTACTAATGTAAATTTACCATTAAATATAATGCTGAATTGTATCAATAAATATTAAATGGTATTAATCATTTGAAATAAAAACTATTTGTACTATCCTGAACAAAAATTCCAGCCAACTTTACTGCAAATTAATTCTCTGGAAAACTAAGAGCCCCTATTTCCCACTTTACTGCCAAAAACCTGCCCCAAACTACCCACCTCTCTCTCTAAAAGCAACTCAATCCTGCCCCTGAAATAAAGCCCCTCTGTAAAGGCAAGCTCTGCACCTATCAGTACCAGGCCATGGCCCGAATCTATAATGGCTTCTTGCACACATGTGAGCAGAACAGAGCTCTTTCTATAGCCACCGGCCATATGGTGACAAGGACTGGATGTGCCAATTGACGGTGTCTGTCTATGGGTCCTTCAAGCCCAGCTAATATAAATAGACGGCCGGGTGAGAGCTAGTGTTACATCTCTCCTTCTCTATTCATTCATTCACTCACTCATTCAGTCATGGCGGGGGGCAGCGGCCCTTTATCACCAAGAGTTAACCTCTCTTTTCCCTACCAGCAAACAATGGGGCCTCAGCGGCGGATAAAGAAGGCGGTCTAGAGGCCTGACGTCTGGGACACAGACGAGTTCGGAGGCGCTCACAGACGCAGGCGTGTTTTAACCCTTGCTGGGAATGAATGGGTCCAGATCCTGCTCAGCAGATGGTGGAGTGTAAATGGTGTCGGGTCAACGTGTGGATGGCGTTCGGTCCAAAGCGACGTCAACGCGGCATGAAGAATGAAGGTGACAGGTGAGCAAACACACCTGTCTGTACACATGTCTAATGAATTGATCAAAGCTGAGCACATGTGAACTAAACCACAGAAGATACATTTGGACATGAGATTAGTTGTGCACGCCAATGTTGCAACTAACTGCATTAGAAAAAAACTACTATACATATACATATATATATATATATATATATATATATATATTCTAATGTATATAACTATATAAACTATATAACTATATATATATATATATATACATAATTTAAATATTACTATTACTATTATAAAATACTATTATAAAAGCACTTTAAAATAAGTTATAAAATAGATAAATGTATTTAGTTTTTATGTATTTTATAATAATAATAATACATTTATATATACATTCTCTCCAAACGCCCACACTCTTAAAAATAAAGGTGCTTCACGATGCCATAGAAGATTTTTAAGAGCGTCATAAATAAAGCTTGCTGACAGCCACGCAAGTCTCCCCGACAGAACCCTTCTGCGCTGGTCCGGCCCGATCGGGTCTTGTTTGCTCAGGGAGACAGAAGAGGTGAGGAGTCTCTCCATTTGTTTATCTCCACGCCATTCAGCTCTCAGGACTTTGACAAATAGAGAGTGTTAAACACGGGGCCTCCGCTTCGGTTTGACGACGGACGGGACAGTTATGCGGCGCTCTGCAGCCCGTGGGAAGAACGCTATAGTGGGAATTACAGCGAAACGTAAAAATAACAGTCTGAAAGGCCACACGGATGTAATTTGATTGCATTCACAACAGACGGAGCCTCAGAGATATTATTTTAAATCCACGGCAATTCATCAATCTGAGCGTAAACAAATTAAATCTATCTCGGCCAATCGCTGCTCCGCCAGCGAAAATGAACCTTTGTGTGAAACAATGTGTGCATAAACAGGGGCAAGTGACTCTATTTTCAGCGTGTAACCACCTACTTTACATCAATGATGGTAATTTGTATATCTTGCACTTTGCCGGGCCCCGGGCCATTCATATTCAAATAAAACAGAGAGACGCGCACAATAGCAAGCCAGTAAACAACACTGCCTAGAAACAGTACAACGACACACAGAGCTCAGAAAACCTGCTTTAAAATGCATTTTTACGTTTTCTGAAGTAAATGTTAGTAGTGTTTGCCTGTGCAAAGCTGCTGTACTATTAGAGCATTTTGCATGTTTCTTTGCATTTTTTCATGTTTGTGATAACAGCATGTCACAGTTTGAGTTTGTAAAGGTGGAAACACACGAATGCATAAAAAAAACAGCAAAGCCTTTAGGGTTGAAGGCTTTAAGGTTATTCACTGAGCACAGGCTGAAACATTGAAAATGCTGTTGAAATTTCTTTATTACGATAGGAGGATATTTCAATATATTTCAACCTTTTTTATGTATTTTTTATGATTTACCTATTTACTCTTAAAAGGCTGAAATTCTGTTTTTTTTTTTTTGTTAAAATAAATAATTAAAATGTGATTAAAATAATCAAGGCATTAATGTAGGAAAAATGTGTAATATTTGTTCTAATTGTGTCATTAGTCTTAAAAGAAAAAAACTAAAAAGAAATACCAAAAAAAAAAAAAATGCAATCATGATGGTGATGATAATAATAATAATAATAATAATAATAATAATTGTATACTATTGTAAATGAACAACTTGTAAAATACAAAACTACTATTTTTATTATTATTATTATTATTATTATTATTATTATTATTATTATTATTATTATTATTATTATTATTATTATTATTATTATTATTATTATTATTATTATTATTATTATTATTATTATTATTATTATTATTATTATTATTATTATTATTATTATTATTATTATTATTATTATTATTATTATTATTATTATTATTATTGGTACAGGAAGGTATTTCTTATTTATATTACATTTATTTAAAATATAATATAATATAATATCATAATATAATGCAATACAATATAACATAATATAATGTAATATAAATAATAATTATAGTGATAGTAATAATATATAAAATAAAATATATATTATAAAATATACAGAAATGTAATATAGAAAAATAATTACAAACTACACTATATTTATATAATTATAATTTCTTATTTATATAATAAACAGCAATACTTTAAACTTGTGTTTTAAGTATGTAAAATGCCCCATACAGAAATCCAAAAACATTTTTGTGTATTAATGCAAAACTGGCAGTTCAAAAAGACTAATCATAAAAACTTTGTTTAATGAGATTTAATCTTATTTTTATTGCACCAATATTCACGAGCAGTCATAAAAAAATGAGACAAACATTTTGTTAAAGATTTTTTTTTTACATTTTCTGTTTTCACTTTGATTTTAGTTAAAGTCTTAGTAATTTTGTTGTGTTTTTGTCATTTTATTAGTCTTTGTTTTTTTTCAAGTATTTATTAGTATTTTTTAATATTCATTTTTATTTCAATTTTAGTTTTGTGTTTTAGCAATTTAAACTAACCAAAAATGAGAAATGTTTGCAACCAGCTGAAATAAAATAGGTAACATAACATAACATAACATAACATAACATAACATAACATAACATAACAACTAGTAGTCGACCGATATTGTTTTTTTGACAGCCGATATCTTGGAAAGCAGGGTGGCCGATATAAAGCCGATATAATTGTATTCATTTTAATTAATATTTAAGAAATTTGAAATCATTTGAAAATGGATTAAAAAATACATTTGTAAAATAAACGTACTTATACTTTAGATGACAAAGTATTTTCCACAAATAAATTAATAAATATTTAATAAAAATATAATTAAAAAGGAAGTAAACTGTAACCAACAGGGCACTCAGTATTCT
>NW_015558645.1:6533-9160 GCF_001515605.1 Sinocyclocheilus anshuiensis
CACACAGTGAAAATGACATGAATATGACAGTGGGCAAATGCATAAAGCGCAGCATAATTTGAAATCACGAATTTAATGTTTAAAGCATTCAATCTGCACGGACTGAAAGTCACGCAGAGAACACGTGATCATGCAGGTCACATGCACACTTCACAAGATCTCACAACTGGATTCGACTAAGTTTGCAAGGTTTGTGAAATTAAATTTTCATTAGCCATCCAAAGATTTGTTTAAATTATGTAAATGCATATTTGCTGAATGCTGACGGCAAACGAGAAAGTATTATAATGTTTGCCTTTCTATTACTAATAATATAAAAGCAATCGTTATAATACTTTTTGTATACATTTTAATTCCTTTGTTTAACAGTTCTATCAGATTATTAGACAGACTTCTATCCGTATTAGACAGAACTGTTAATGACGACAGCGAACAAGAGGGAGAATGTGAGCACTGTGCTCAGGCGCTGCCACTCTCAGCGCCGTCAAAATAAAAGTCCCGCCTCGGACGCATCGGCCAAACAGAAAAACTAATCGGCCGATACCGATATTTGAAAAATGCCAAATATCGGCCGATATATCGGGCGACCAAACATAACAACATAAAACATAAAACATAACATAAAACATAACATAACAACATAAAACATAACATAACAACATAAAACATAACATAACAACATAACATAAAACATAACATAACATAACATAACACAATACAATACAATATAATATAATAAGCCTGATATCGTCTAGTTCTTGTGCAACATGTAGAGCAAACACTTTCAGTTCATGTACTTTTTGAGACCCTCCTCCTTTGTTTTGTCTTCCCTAGAGAGGGTTAAAGGCATAAATTATGGAGTCGGGCCTCTGCGTAACTCACACCCGGAGAAAACCCAACCACACCAACACTTCACCGAAGGCTGGACTTCATGTTTTAATTCAAAAGCCGTTGGAAGGCATCCAAAAGCAAGTCCACAGACCTCGCAGTGTGTCAACGATTCAACAAACTCCAACCTACAGCGCTGAAAAAGCTCCCATAAATCTGAAGGACAGGCGTCTGCCAGCACCTTAAAATGTGAAAAACATCTCCAGCAAGCACCTGCGTCAACTGCAGCACACTGAAATCTCCAGTCTGAAAACATTACAGACTCCAAAGACATTTCCGCCCATGTGCACATTTCCAAAACGGGCCCCGAACCCTCCTGAGGATCTCCAGGCCTGAAAGAGTCTTCATTTGGCAAGAGAGCCCGAAGAATCTGGACAGCGGCCAAAGTTAATATTTCTCTGAGCGTTCCCGCCGCAAGCCCCGCACTCTGTAATGCAGCTTTGTTTGATTAGGAAAGTTTTGCAGCACTTAACGTTGATATTTTATTCTGCATATCCATGCTGAATGAAGGCGTAACGTGGACGCGAGCGGAGCTGCGGGCGATCCAGACAGCTGCTGTGATTTCATGAAAGGAAAGCCTAATTAATATTTCACATTAAATGACTCGCAGCTAAAATAACAGCAACACGGCCCTTGAAACGCGGGCGATTAAATCGTGTGAGATGAAAGACAATGATGGGAGATGAACAGAAAGGGTTTGTCAGAGACGGGTGTGTCTGATATTTTAGGTGAACTGGTCAAAAATATGCCACATTTCAACCTGAAATCAACTTAAATGAGAAATTATATTTCTTTAAGTCCATAAAATGAAGCCGATTAAGATGTTTCCAATTCTGAGATTAATTTAACGACAGTTAAACTCGCAGTTTTCATTGCAATAATAATCTCATTAATTTTATATTAATGTGGAAAAAATATGTTACCTAAATAGTAAATTAAATAAATATGAAACTATATATATATAAAGTATTATTAAACATTAAATATTTCATGTAAATAAAAAAATACTGTATTACAGTAATGAAAATTGCTGCAACAATAATCACACTCATTTCATATTAATGTGGAAAAATTATTTATAATAAATATTTCATAATTTATTATATATTAACTTCAATTTATATTATATTGTATTATATTTATATATGTATACACACATACTGTACATAAATATGAAGTGTTATTAATTATTATTAAATATTTAATGCAAATAATAATGACTGTATTACAGTAATGAGAATTGCTGCAATAATAATCTTAATTTAAAAACGTTTATATCATGGTAGTATTTTATATAAATTTTTAATATGTATTTTTTTAACTATTAAATATTTAGTATTATCAAATATTTTTAATATTTAATTTAAATAAATATGCCTCTATAAAACAAATGCATTACTGTAATGAGAATTTGGAGAATTTTGGGTGAATATGTGCTTCATTGTCATATTAATAATGTCAAAAACATCAAGCTTCATTTTCTTTAAAGTAACAAATACAACTTTTTTTCTTTTGTTGTGGGGGTGAGGTGTGAGGTTTCTGTTTTTCTGCAGTGACGCTGGGATTGGTGATCCTGTCAGGGTTTAGTATGTTTAGGATCTGATTAACAGGAAGAGATGGACAGAAAGAGAGCGGGAAAACTTGTGGTGTCAGCAAACACAGATCAAACCTCACCGTCTCATCTGACTCCAGAGCGCGCACACACACACACACACACACAAACACACACACACACACAC
>NW_015558645.1:9452-13457 GCF_001515605.1 Sinocyclocheilus anshuiensis
CACACACACACACACACACTTATCTCAGACAGACAGACAGCTGGAGATGCACGGTGAAACAGCATCAGGGCAACAGAGTGTAAAACTAAGGCTAAGTGCAGCATTCATAACCTCATTTATTCCTGTAATGTGACACACTTCCAAACGCAACAGGATATTCCATTAGAAAATCAGCTGGCAATTATTACCCTCCTGAAACAACACCGGCACCCATTGGGTGAAACCTAAGCAGCCTTTGTGACATTATCCAAAAAGAAAAGTTGTTTCAGAGATGAACAATTATATTTTGACAAAAGACTAAGAAGATTAACAAGCACAATAAGACAGGAATGCATACTAAGAAAGAAAATATATTAATAATACTAATAATACTAATAATAAAAAATAATGTTGAATATTTCAAAAATAAACTAAATTAAACTAATTAAGTTTTAATCTAAAATAAAAAAAAATAATATATATATATATACTTGGCCTTTGCCACTTATCTGATTTCCACTTATGCCACAAATCGGATTTATTCTAAATAAATAATAAATAATGATAAAAATGAATAAATAAATAATAATATCTAATTCCGCTTATCAGATTCCTACTTCTGCCACAAGTCTGATTTAATCTAAAATAAAATAAAATAAAATAAAATAAAATAATAAAATATTGCTACTTATCTGATTCCTACTTCTGCCACAAGTCTGATTTAATCTAAAATAAAATAAAATAAAATAAAATAAAATAATAAAATATAATAAAATAAAATAAAATAAAATAAAATAAAATAAAATAAAATAAAATAAAATAAAATAAAATACAATTTTGCTAATTATCTGATTGCCACTCATGCCACTTAAACCACAAATCTGATTGAACAGATTTTATACTTGGCCTTTGCCACTTATCTGAATCCCACTTATGTCACAAATGATCACAAATAATAATAAAATAAAATGAATAATATATTTTTTCTTCTGGGTCTGCCACTTAAAGTTGAACGAGTGGCAGTGAAGTAAAGAGGGGGCAGAGGATGAAACGCAGAACAAGCAGATGTTTTGTGAGTCGTTGCGTGTGAGAACTCGTGGTTATTTTCTTGTGTGATTGCTCTGATGCTGTACAGACATCACACTTGCTCCTGTGTGAGAACATTTTACACGCACGCTTCATTTCTGACTCACACATGGACACACACACACAAGCTAAAAATAATATCTAGGTTACGATACAGCACCACACACACACTTCCCCAAACAATAGTTGAGGAAACATCCTTTTTTCTAGAAATCACTGTGGGAACCTACCCATGACACGAATCACAACCAGCTTCACGAGCAAACACACTCAGTTTCAACACACAAAAGTGACCCATCATGATTTCACTGTGAAACGTGCGAATGCTCCAAACCAACATTAACCCTCGATGCACATTGCTAAAAGAGTGCAAAAAGTTAAAGGAGTGCATGCATGGAAAGTTTGCATGTGAAGCTACGAATAATGCCCGTCTCTGACATTTAGTCATGCGGGCGTTTAAAAACAGCTCTTGTTTGAGTCTCTTCAGATTTAACACAGTTAAATAAGTGTCTTGTTAACACATTTGACCGCAGAGATGGAAAAATGGTGTCAGCCGTGCTTTAAAAAAGCAAGATGAAAATAAGGAAGTCCAAACTCCCCGTGAGCGGAGCTATAAACAGACTTTCATTCAGTGGACGCTTTGTGTCCATCCTAAACCTCTGAACCCTCAATTCATGCTGGCTGTTCATAGAAACACTTAGAACATTATTTAACACTCGCAGTTTGCAAAGAACACATTATAAATGCCTCATAGTAGACCAAAATATGATGGATTGTGGAAATGCAAATCCCTGTTCTATGAAAGTCATGGCAGGTTTAATAAAGACACATCATTAGATTTCATCTTCATCATTAGATCTTGCAAAAGAATGAAAAACGATAAATGTGCACTTAAATAGTATCAAAAATTCAATAAAATGTTCAATAACATTTATTTAATATTAATATTTTTATTTTCATATTTTCAATTGATATTGGACGGACCAAGAAAAAATTTATTAATTAAAATACAAAGGCGTTAATGAAAATAAAACGCTCGCAAAAGAATTAAAAACTATAAATGTGCACTAAAATATGAATAAAAATGAAATAAACTGACAACAAATGTAATATTTAATATGAATAATAATTTTAAATATTAAAATTTTCAATTGATATTTGACATTTTAATTAAATAATTTAGATAAATAAATAAATAAATAAATCTGACCTGAATTTGAAAATCAAAATACTAGACATAATAAAAATAATTTTTCAAAACTAGAACAGCAACCCCGTTGATGTCAGAATAACTTTCGTTCTCAAACATTGGAACAAGACTGGGAATAATTCTGAATGAGTGAGCTTGTTATCGGTAGAAGTGAAACAGGGTGATACGGCTGGACTGAGGAAGGAAGGATGGACGCTCTCCAATGTCAAAGTCAATTTGTCTGGCCACATGACAACACAACACGCCGGCGAATCAGAAACGCTCTGTAAACACCTGTTACACTGCTGGTACCGTAGTATGATTCAATCACAGCCATCGGTGCACCAGCACGCTATATGACGACTCAAGATGACCGGATCAGGTGTCTTATTTTCACAATGCTAATCAACACAAGCCGGTAAACACGAACAGGCCAAGACTGTACTGCTGCGAGGGCTGGAGAAACTCAATCGAACAAAATTCATAACAGATTTCAGCATGAGCTGCCACTGTTAACCTTCACAACACATCTGTCACAATGAAACTGTCTGAGCAATTTCCTCTTGCAAAAAATGTATGGTAAAAGATTGTATTACCATGATATAATAATCTAATATAAAATAAGGTACTGAATGATTACCGTATTTCTCATGGCCATAACTAGCATATCAAGCACATCTTTAACTTAATTACCAAACAGTGTTGTTATTAACTTTTTACTATTAAAAACATTAAAAAAAAACATTTAACATAATTATTAAAGGAAAAATGTAAACAAAAAACTTAAATGAAATTTTTTAATGTTTTTAAATGTAACTGACATAAGTTTAAGCACTAAAATTATTCAAACTAAAATTTAATTGAAAAAAAAACTATAAAACTGACAAAAGCGCATAAAAATATAAAACTTAAAATTCTAATAAAGCTACAAAATATCAAAATAAAAGCCCATTAAAAATATGAATAAATAGATATTTCTTAATTATTTGCCATTAATATTTAATATTTATTTAACATTGATATATATATTATTAGATATTATGGAGATACAAATTGGAGCTTGCAAAAGAATAAAAAACTATAAATTATTATTGCCCTAAATTATTATTAAAAATTAAATAAAGTGACAAAAATATGCATAAACAATTTTTAAAAAGGATTTAATATTACTAATATTTTTTAGACATTAATATTTTCAATTGGTCAGTCCAAGACAAAAACTAGAAATGAACAAATATAGTCAGTAATTAAAATAAAAATAAAAACTAGAGCTTGCAAAATAATATTTTTTTTTTATATGCACTAAAATGACTACAAATGAAATAAAATGACAAAAATATTTGTAATTAATATTTATTATTTAATAATAATAATATTTTTTAAATGACCGGTAATATAATATAATATCAATTGATATAATAAATAATCAATTTAAATAATCAATTTTTTCAATAAATAATTGAAAAAAGTATATTAAAAACATTTTTTTACATATTACAAAAACTAATACAAATGACAAAAGCAGATAACAAAATGATTAAAACTTACAATTCAAATAAAGAAAAATTTAAAATATCAAAATAAAATCTAATTAAAAATGTTAATACTTTACCATAAATACCATAAAAGGATTTAAATAATACTAAAATAACACTATTAAAAATGTCAAACTCCAAATTATTACGAAAAAAAAAAACATTTGTATGGTAGCACTCTAGTCATTTTTTTTTTTTTTTTTTTGTGGGGTCACT
>NW_015558645.1:13467-23545 GCF_001515605.1 Sinocyclocheilus anshuiensis
TCTTGGTATTTTTTTTTTTTTTTTTGTGAGGGTCACCTGTCTAAGACATCAACATTTAGGTCGTTTCATGAAGCAGTAAGCCGATTTCTGCTGATTTGCGGACACGTGGCCCGATTGCCAGCGCTGGACTCAACGCCAGAATGGCTAAACCTCAGAAGAATGGCGTATGGATTCTGGAGAAATTACTCACTGCACAGGCCCCTCAGTGTTGCAAACACTAAATACAGCAGGATCAGGAGTTTCTGTGCTGTTGGGGTGGAGGGTTTGAGAAGCAGCTTTAGGCTGGTGCGGAGAATTAAGTTGCATGCCCAGACAGAATTAGTTCTACGCAGACTAAAACTGTGAAACCAAACAATTAGGGCCCCCACCATGATAAAATCAGGGTCGCTAAGCAGCCGGGGGATGGAGGTGGGGGTTACCGGTGTAGTTAGTGGTGCTTGCTAAGACATCACTACTACTGCTCATGGACTGGGATTTAAAGGTTCCATATTGTCAAAACTGAAATTTCCTGGCTTTTTTCACGATAACTGAGGTCTAGCTGCTATGTAACTACCATATAAGTTTCAAAACAGTCAGTCCACAGTAAAATGCACACAGCCTGCATAAAGTAGCTGTGATTTTTCACGAACCGTTGTGACTTCTGTAAAAAGTTGACGTCAGAACTACACAGTCACCGCCTTCAGTCACCACCCCGAGCACCATAAAACTCCAGAAAGGTGTAAAATATGGGACCTTTAAACAAGCTACTCTAGCACATAACTCATCCCAGAATGATTTCTCAAATCTCGTGTGTTGTTGAGGAGAGTGTGTTGTTACTTTACTGAGTGATCAGACTAACTGTTTTATCCTGCTGGATGATAAAAAAGGTGAAACAATCCCATAGACAGACATTGAAGAATGGACCCGAGCTACATCTACAGTCCAGAAGATCACAGAAACACAAGGGTGCAGGACTCTTTTCACACCAGATAGTAAGAAACCAGCTAGAAAGCACCCAGTACACCCTAGCAAAAACCTAAAACCCCTAGTAACCATCTAGTAACACCTACAACCACCCAGAACACCCTAGAAACCACCTACAACCACACAGAACACCAAAGAAACCACATAGTAACACCTACAATCATCAAAAACATCCTAGAAAGCACCTAGCAACACCTACAACCACCCAGAACACCATAGAAACTACGTGACAACACTTACAACTTCACAGGACACCCTATAAACCACCTAGCAACACTTACAACCACCCATAAACATCCTAGAAACCACCTAGCAACACCTACAACCACCCAAAACACAATAGAAACCACCTAGCAATACCTACAACCACCCAGAACACCATAAAAACCACCTAGCAATACCTACCACCACCATGAACACACTAGAAACCACCTAGTAACTCCTACAACAACCCAGAACACCCTATAAACCAGGTAACAACACCTACAACCACCCAGAACACCCTAGAAACCACCTACAACCAGTCAGACCACCATCGAAACCACATAGCAATACCTCCAATCACCCAAAACACCCTAGAAACCACCTACAACTACCTAAAACACCATAGAAACCACCTACAACCAGTCAGACCACCATAGAAACCACATAGCAACACCTACAATCACCCAAAACACCCTAGAAACCACCTACAACCACCCAAAACACCATAAAAACAACCTAGCAATACCTGCAACCACCCTGAACACACTAGAAACCACCTAGTAACTCCTACAACCACACAGAACACCATAGAAACCAGGTAACAACACATGCAACCACCCAGAACACCCTAGAAACCACCTACAACCAGTCAGACCACCATAGAAACCACATAGCAATACCTCCAGTAACCCAAAACCCCATAGAAACCACCTACAACTACCTAAAACACCATAGAAACCACCTACAACCAGCCAGAACACCACAGAAACCACATAGCAACACCTACAATCACCCAAAACACACTAGAAACCACCTACAACCACCCAAAACACCATAAAAACCACCTAGCAATACCTACAACCACCCTGAACACACTAGAAACCACCTAGTAACTCCTACAACCACCCAGAACACCCTAGAAACCAGGTAACAACACCCACAAGCACCCAGAACACCCTAGAAACCACATACAACCAGTCAGACCACCATCGAAACCACATAGCAATACCTCCAATAACCCAAAACCCCCTAGAAACCACCTACAACTACCTAAAACACCATAGAAACCACCTACAACCAGCCAGAACACCATAGAAACCACATAGCAACACCTACAATCACCCAAAACACCATAGAAACCACCTACAACCACCCAAAACACCATAAAAACCACCTAGCAATACCTACAACCATCCTGAACACACTAGAAACCACCTAGTAACTCCTACAACCACTCAGAATACCCTAGAAACCAGGTAACAACACCTACAACCACCCAGAACACCCTAGAAACCACCTACAACCAGTCAGACCACCATCGAAACCACATAGCAATACCTCCAATCACCCAAAACACTCTAGAAACCACCTACAACTACCTAGAACACCATAGAAACCACCTACAACCAACCAGAACACCAAATAAACCACTTAGTAACTCCTACAATCACCCCAAACACCATAGAAACCACCTACAACCAGCCAGACCACCATCGAAACCACATAGCAACACCTGCAATGACCAAAAACACCAGAAACCACGTAACAACACCTACAACCACCCAGAACACCCTAGAAACCACCTACAACCAGTCAGACCACCATAGAAACCACATAGCAACACCTACAATCACCCAAAACACACTAGAAACCACCTACAACCACCCAAAACACCATAAAAACCACCTAGCAATACCTACAACCACCCTGAACACACTAGAAACCACCTAGTAACTCCTACAACCACCCAGAACACCCTAGAAACCAGGTAACAACACCCACAAGCACCCAGAACACCCTAGAAACCACATACAACCAGTCAGACCACCATCGAAACCACATAGCAATACCTCCAATAACCCAAAACCCCCTAGAAACCACCTACAACTACCTAAAACACCATAGAAACCACCTACAACCAGCCAGAACACCATAGAAACCACATAGCAACACCTACAATCACCCAAAACACCATAGAAACCACCTACAACCACCCAAAACACCATAAAAACCACCTAGCAATACCTACAACCATCCTGAACACACTAGAAACCACCTAGTAACTCCTACAACCACTCAGAATACCCTAGAAACCAGGTAACAACACCTACAACCACCCAGAACACCCTAGAAACCACCTACAACCAGTCAGACCACCATCGAAACCACATAGCAATACCTCCAATCACCCAAAACACTCTAGAAACCACCTACAACTACCTAGAACACCATAGAAACCACCTACAACCAACCAGAACACCAAATAAACCACTTAGTAACTCCTACAATCACCCCAAACACCATAGAAACCACCTACAACCAGCCAGACCACCATCGAAACCACATAGCAACACCTGCAATGACCAAAAACACCAGAAACCACGTAACAACACCTACAACCACCCAGAACACCATAGAAACTGCATAGAAACACCTAAAACCACCCATGATGTCCTAGAAACCAACTAGCAATACATGCAACCACCCAGAACACCAAAGAAACCACATAGTAACACCTACAATCATCAAAACCATGCTAGAAACCACCTAGCAACACCTACAACCACCCAGAACACCATAGAAACCACCTAGCAACACCTACAACCACCCAAAACACCATAGAAACCACCTAGCAATACCTACAACCACCCAGAACACCACAGAAACTGCGTAGAAACACCTAAAACCACGCATGACGTCCTAGAAACCACCTAGCAATACATACAACCACCCAGAACACCATAGAAACTACATAGCAACACCTACAACAACCCAGAGCACACTAGAAACCACGTAGTAACACATACAACCACCCAGGACATCCTAGAAACCACCAAGCAACACCTACAACTACCAGGACATCCTAGAAACCACCTAGTAATACCATAAAAACCACCAGAACACCCTAGCAACCACCTACAACCAACCAGAACACAGTATAAATCACCTAGCAACACCTACAACCATTCAGAACACCATAGAAACCACCCTAGCAACACTTATAACCACCCAGGGTACCCACCAATTAATGCCTTAAAACAACCAGAACAATAGCAACCACCTAAAATGCCCTAAACCAACCAAAAGTCCCTAGCAACCACCTAGCAATGGCTTAAAACCACCCATAATACCCTAGCATCCACTTATTTACTATTTTAAATTATTAATAAATAAACTTAATGAAGTGCTTTCCTCACAAACAAACAAGTACTAGCAAAAATCACATACACATTATATTATTACGGTCAAAGGTTTTCAGAATAACGACCTGAATGAGTGTCAGTAACAATTCCTCATATAAAAGTGCGTGTGTCCCTTCTTTCCCATCGGAAATCCATACTTATGACAAATTTTCGAAGCACAAACACCGTGGCGTTTTCTGTGTGCGAATCGATTGACCAGCCTAAACAGCCTGTTCAATTACAGTCCAGACGTAAACAAACAGAACAAGTGCCAGACTTCGCAAACTCCACATCAGCACAAAGAGTATCACTCAAGCAGCCACTCAGAGAAGGGGGGTGCCCCGCATAAGAGATCTCTTTAACACTTCACTCGCCATACACCTGTGTGCAGAAAGAGGCTTTGTCTGCCTCTAATTCTAATACGCTCCTCCTCGCACATGTGGAACAGCTCAGCGGCCCTCGTAGACTCTGCTGATTAGGAACGTGCCATTAATTCTAAATGAGGCCGCTGAGCTGTTTGTGGACGGGCAAGGTTGAGTGGCCTGGTGTGTTTCTGAGTGTGATCCGGGTGTTTGGATGGCTAAATAGAGTCGTGTGCACACAAATCATTATTAAATGGAGGGAAAACTGCATTCTATAACCAAAATGACAACTAGTTTTCTGTCATGTTAATCACTCCTTTAAGCTGCTGTATGAGGACAATTATGTACTACAGATATGGACTATATCTAGCGAGCAGGGTAACTCATGGCCAAAATAATGGTAAATAATAATACGATACAATTTAATGTGATGTTCAAACATTTCTGAAAACAAACAAATATGTATTTAACCAAATTTAAATACAGTTGACGGTAGATTTTTAAATGTTTAAATTGACATATAGGTAAATTTTAGCCTGAAATAGCCCTAACCTTAACATTGAATGAAAAAGGTCATGGACATGTTATAAATCAAATTAAAATCTAATTCAAATTCAAATTCAATTGAAATCAAATCAAAATCAAAATCAAAAGAAATTAAATGAAATGAAATGAAATGAATTGAATTGAATTGAATTGAATTGAATAAATAAATAAATAAATAAATAAAATTAAATTAAATTAAATTAAATAAAATTAAATAAAATAAAATTAAAAAAATTAAATTAAAACAAAATTAAATTAATATAAATTAAAATAAGAAAAAATACTGAATGTGCAATGTGGGAAATAGTAGCACATCAGCATGTGCTAATAAATTGTAGGGTGATAATAAATTGATAATAAATTGTAGGGCTGAGAATCAAGAACCAGTCGAAAATAAATAAATAGACTAAACTAAACTAAACTAAACTAACTAAACTAACTAAAACTAATATTTTTTTTATATACTGGAAGCGAAAGTTTGACTCGGTTAACAGCCTTGTAAACTTTCAGATGAAGAACAGAAGCTGAACTAAACGCAGCTAGAAGCTGAGAATGTTAATAAACGCAAACTACAGGAAGAATTTTACATCATGTTATTAATATTCATACACTAATGAGTTTAAAGGGATAGTTCACCTAAAAATGAAAACTCCATTTACTGTCTCCTTTTGCATTTCACAGAATAAAGTCAGTCAGACAAGTCTGGAACAGCATGAGGGAGAGTAAATGACGAAGTATGAACACTTTTTCATTCATAAGCTGTGAGGTTAAGAGGAATCAAGAAACAGAATCTCTCAATTCCTTACGATTCCCATCCCTACTTAGGATTCTGAGGCAGTCTTCATACGACCTTCATTCAACACGCGGTGCCAATTACCCAGGCCAGGCCTTCACAAACCACTCATTTTAATGCCCAAGACATCCATACACACACAAACACACAGACAGAGACATAAAGAGAGAGCAGCTATGCAAACAGAGCTCAACGCTCTATAGGTGAATCTTCTAAATTATCGTTTTGTCTGGTCAGGATGGCCGAGATTTCCATCCATCGCTCTGTTTGAGCAAATCTCTGCTAAACGAGTGTTTGTGGGCAAAGGAACAGTCGGACACCACGTTCACATCTGCGTTTTCACTCCTGTCAGATTTCAGTCCATAAACACTGAGGAATATATGGAGAGAATGACAGATGGGTTTAAAGAGTGACATCTGGAAAGGAGAAGGAGAAGGAATGGTTAAAGTGGGCTGATAAGCCATGCAGGAGGAGCAGCTCAACTGTCTAAGCCGTAACAAAATAATCGTGCTGGAACAAGTGATTCATTTGAACAAACAGGTTTGTTTGGTTGGTTTAATTTAAGGAACCAGTTCAAAACACTGATTTAACTGAGCAAGTAAGACTGTTCATACGATTAATTTAAAGCAACCAGTTCAAAACACTGATTCATGTGAGCAAATTGCTTTGTTTGAACATTTTGGTTGAATTGTTCAAAATAGTGATTCATTTGAGTAAACTGGTTCTTTTAGATGTTCAATTTAGAGATCTGGTTCAAAATATTGATTAATTCATGCAAATAGGTTTATATATCGGATCGAAATACTATTTCAGTTGAGCAAATGTGATTGTTTATGTGGTTCATTTAAATCAAAAGGTTCAAGACACTGATTCATATGCAAATTGGACAATTTTGAGAAGAATTGAATTGAAGAATTGAAGAATTGTTAAAAATAGTGATTCATTTGAGTAAACTGGTTCTTTTAGATGTTCAATTTAGAGATATGGTTCACAATATTGATTAATCCATGCAAATAGGTTTATATATCAGACTGAAATAGTAATTCGGTTGAGCAAATGTGATTGTTTATATGGTTCATTTAAATCAAAAGATTCAAGACACTGATTCATATGCAAATTGGACAATTTAATTAAATAACAAGTCATTTGAGCAAACAGTTTGGCTTGGATGGTTCAGTTTAACAAATCTGTTCAAACTACTAATTCAGTTGAGCAAATAAGTTCAGACGGTTCATTTAAATCAACCAGTTGAAAACAGCAATTCACATGAGCTAATTGGTTCGTTCGGACAATTCAGTTTAAAGAACCAGTTCAGAATAGTGATTCATTTGAGCAAATTGTGCTTTGAGATGTTTACTTTGGAGAATTGGTTCAAAAAAATCTATTCATATGAGCAAATTGCTTTGTCTGGACAGTTTAATCAAAACACTGATTCATTTGAGCAAATTACTATGTTCAGAAAATTTTAATTAATCAAATGGTTCAAAAATGTGATTCATTTGAGCAATTTGGTTCATTCGAATGATTTAATTTAGCCATTTCAAAATACTGATTTTGTTTGAACCGTTCAATTAACCGAATCAGTTCAAAATACTAATTCAGTTGAGTAAATAAGATTCATGTAAATGAACCAGTTCAAAACACTGATTTGTATGAGCAAATTGCTTCAGTTCAATTTAATCAAACAGTTCAAATCCTGGTTCATGTGAGCAAATTATGTTCAGACAATTCAATTTAATCAACCAGTTCAGAATAGTGATTCATTTGAGCAAATTGTTCTTTTAGAATATTGATTCATATGAGTAAATTACTCCGTCTGGACAGTTCAATTTAACCAAACAGATCAAAACAATGGTTCATATGAGCAAATTGCTGTTCGGACAATTTAAATAAAGCATTTAACAAAATGAGCAATTCGGAAAAATTTTTAATTTGGATGTTTGCTAATTCAATGCCAATTCATTTGAGCGAACGATTTGGACAAAACGTAAGAATTTAATCAAACAGTTCAGAATAGTGATTCATTTAAGCAAATGATTATTTTAGTGAACCGGTTCAAAATTTTAATTCGCTTGATTAAAGTGGTTCATTCGATTAGTTCAAAATAACGATTGTGAAATAAAGTGTTGCTGACTACTTTCTCAAATGCGCAGCTTGACAGAAAAATAAAGCGCAAGAGACAGAGAGATTGTTTCGATCAGTGATCTGACTAAAGCTCAATCAGACAGGAAAGCAGCACACTCTCTCTCGCTCTTCCAGCCCTGAAGGAGCGTTTCCTGAAAGTGACAGCTGCAAGGAGCCCAGCCACGCTCCTCTGTGACGCTCCAGAAACAACAAACCCAGATCCAGCGCTCCAGAGCCACTCCAGCACCTGTGAGGCTTCGGAAAAGCTATCAAACACTCCGAGCCTCCAACGGGAAGAGTTCATCGCAGGGGAACATTCTGGAAGTCTTTAGTGTGCTTTCTCAAAGATGACACAATGAATTTAAAAATTAGGAATTCCGCCACATCCCAGCCTTTTAGAACTTGGAAAGAATTCCGAAATTTCCCACAGTTTAAAAAACAACAGGGTTTTTTTTCATATTATACAGGATATTTATGTCACATTATACAATTACAATATTGCACACTTGTGCATGGCTTATTGCTTTTATATGCACACTGTTTGAAAAAGGCCTTTAACAGGAACAAAACAATACCGGGGAAAAATGATTCATTTGAACAAACAGGTTCGTTTGGAATCAAAGAGCTCAAACAAGTGATCCATTTGAGTAAATCGTTTCTTTTAGATGTTCAGTTTATAAAGCAGTTCAAAATACTGAGCAAATAAGATGGTTCAAAACACTGATTCATATGAGCAAATTGCTTTGTTCAGACAGTTCAATTTAATCAATCTGTTCAAATCACTGCTTCATATGAGAAAAGTTCAGACAATTTAATTAAAAGTGATTTAACTAAACTGTTTGATTTCATTAAAAGTGATTCATCTGAGCAAACTGGTTCATTCGGACGATTCTATTTCATAAGCCAGTTCAAAACAATGATTCACAGAAGCAAATTGCTTTGTCTGAAAAGTTAAAAGATCTCAAAATATTGATCCATTGCAACAAACTGGTTCTTTTAGATGTTCAGTTTCAAAATATTGATTCATTTCAGCAAATAGGTTTGTAAAGAAGGATAAATTGACTAAATCAGTTCAAAACACCAATTTAACTGAACAAATACGATTTTTTGGATGGTTTACCTAAATCAAGCAGTTGATTCATATGAGCAAATTGCATCATTCGAACAATTCCATTGAATAACAGTTCAAAACACTGATTCATATAAGCAAATTGCTAAGTTCAGGCAATTTAATTAATCATATGATTCCATTTACTGATTAATTTGAGCAAATAGGTTTCCTTACAAGCCAGATCATATTATATATGTCACATTATACAATTACAGTATTGCACACTGGTGTATTTAACGCAGTGCATGAAAGCCTCTCGTGGCTTATATGTGCATTGTTTGAAAATGGCTACAAGAAGAAACTGTTTCTGGTTACGGTTACATAGAGAGGGAGAGAGCAATTCCTGACACAACAAAATCCACTCAATAAAACAGAAAAAAAACATGTTTCCAATCCCTGAGTTATTGTGCAATTTCACGCAATTTCTTTGTCCGAGGGGACGGGCTACTACGGCAATTCCCATTCGAGCGGAATAACTTGCAAATAGAGGAGTAATGAATTCCGTGTGGCAGAGACGTGGAGCGAGAGTGGGAGGGAGGAGGACACACACACACACACACACACACACACACACAGTTCACTGCCCAAACACTCTCTGTCAGTTCTGGAAAACACAGTGACACTGACATTTCCACTTTCTCTGAGGTGCTTCCCATGCAGAAGGGTGGAAAGTTGAAATCTCACTGGCATAAACACAACTGAAGTAATCGTGTGTGTGTGTGTGTGTTTAGATGTACTATAAGAGCATATTTTCCCCAGGCATTGCCTAAATCTGACTAAACCTCCCTTTGAG
>NW_015558645.1:23555-24566 GCF_001515605.1 Sinocyclocheilus anshuiensis
AGTGTGTGTGTGTGTGTGTGTGTGTGTGTGTGTGTGTGAGTGTGTGTGTGTGTGTGTGTGTGTGTGTGTGCACGTGTGTTTATGTAAATACTAAGGTATGCAGTAAAGCCACAGCACAACCTACTGGAAGACACTGATAATTATATTATGTGTGTATGTGTGTATTTTAGGCTTTTTACAAGTAAAAAAAAAATGCAGAAAATAAATGTTATGAAAATCAGACAGCACAACATACTGGACAGGCCTAAACTGCATCTAATCTGAATAAGATCCATAAACACAGAGCAAAGTCACAGTTAAAGGACATCTGGTTTGTTTCTGTTTTGTGCTAAACACCTATGTTCAGCGTCTGAGTGACTAACTAACACAAACACACCTGACCCGGGCCAACACAAAACCTCTCTCTGTCCCGCCACAACGCAGCCGCTACACATAATGGCCAGTTATGGGGTTAAAAAGGTCAACAGCGCACCTCTAGACGCGTGGAATAAGGTTTGTGACCCTTCACTTAAACGCAGAGATTTGACCACTTAGCTGACTGCAGATGAAGAGCTGTTATTTTAGACCTGTTATAAAAATGTATTTATAACTATATGTACAGTATATATATATACACACACACACAACATGGGTCAAAGACATTAAGATGTCCGCATCAAAATAAATTTACAAAAGTGATTTTATATCCATAGAAAGCATATTAAATGTAAGTAAAGTGTCTACTTTTAAGGTTTCAAATCAGTTTTTGGAGGATAAAATGTTAAAACTTGGTTTAAATAATGTTACATTGTCATTCAGCGCAACACAATATTTATGTAAAAATTCAAAAATGCTTATTCTGACTTGTACATATTAAAATATATAAAAGAATAAGGGAGCATATTAAATTTGATTGTGTTTTAAATGAGTAAAAGTTCTTACTGATAAATGGGCAAAACCTAGGATAGTGGCACATTTTAAAAATGTAAAATTACAACTAATTAGTATTTGGGGTGAAAGTAATTAGTCTTT
>NW_015558645.1:24612-28449 GCF_001515605.1 Sinocyclocheilus anshuiensis
ATAAAATGTCAAAATTTGGTTGAAATAATGTTACATTCAGTGTAACACAATATTTACTTCAAAATTCAAACAACATGCTTATTCTGACTTGTACATATTAAAATATATAAAAGAATAAGGGAGCATAAATTTGATGATTGTGTTTTAAATGAGTAAAAGTTCTTACTGATAAATGGGCAAAACCTAGGATAGTGGCACATTTTAAAAATGTAAAATTACAACTAATTAGTATTTGGGGTGAAAGTAATTAGTCTTTTAATATGTCATAAATTGATTTTTGTTGTAAATATGCCTGACAAGATTATTACACTGAATGACATTTTAGTGGGTCTCTAAATCAGGGAAGAATGTATGATATTTATTTTTTGCTCAGAAAAACAAAAACAAAATTGCAATTAAAATTAAATTAAACAGAAAACTTTTAAAAAAAAATTGGGAAAAACAACAACAATTTAAAGCAGTATTATACTTATTGTTTTTATGCTTAAACCCTTTTTCGTCTTTGACCCACACACAAAAAGTCACCAAATTCATGAACATTCAACTTTTCATTCCAACTGTTATGCTGATAATAGAATGCTATCCTGATGACCAATGAAATTAAAAACAACAGTTTTTGAACCATTTTGTCTAGAGGTTCGATAAAACTGTTCCATTAAAAAAATCTATTAGATAAAAAATAAAAAATAAAATAATAATTATTATTATCATCATAATAACCTGATAACCAATTAAATAATTTTTTTTTTTTAAATATATCCTGATGTCACATGGACTATTTTAATTTGTGTTCCGAAGATGAACGAAGGTCTTACGGGTTTAGAACGACATGAGGGTGAGTAATTAATGACAGAATTTTCATTTTTGGGTGAACTAACCCTTTAATATCTTATGTTCATGTTAATCTGAGGCCTAGCACTTGAAACCGAGCACTGAACATGCATTAAACGTCACTAGCCAGATGGAAACATACTGAGCCGCGCAAAAACAAACACCGTTCTTCTGATCTTTTGTTTTTCTTTTCATTCGCCGGATGAACCCTGATTTAACAGGACAGCTAATAAGAGCTAAAAGGAGGAAATGATGTCAGCGCTGGCCAGATGACCTCATGAGCGTTTATTTTTAGACTTTTACATCTCACGATGACTCAGAGACTCTCTGGGCTGGATTTGCGTGTTTTGAAGTTCACACAGACTTTGCGCCACTTTAACTTTCATTTGGAGAGAGAGTTTATCGTTTCAGCTGTTAGCCTTATTTAAACAATATTGTCAAATAACAGCTAAATCATCTATTAAATTTCCTCCAAATGAAAGCAATCCTTGGGTTTTATATTTTCCCAAATTCTGTTTTGTCCGTATTTATTTTTCTAAATTTCAGTTGTTTACGTTTTAATTTTTGGTGAATTGCATTTCAATAATCAAAAAGCATGTCTAATTAATTAATGTCTAATTATTCAATATAACATACAAATAACATAAAAATAGCAATTTATTAAAAACAAAAACTTTAAAATCTTTTAAAATGAGTAAAATATAACTATTACTGTACTAATAAATAACTATATTATTAATTTACAATAAACAAATGGCTTATATTTTAAAAGAAATAAATGAATATTTTTATAATAAGTAAAATAATAATTAAATAAATATATCTCTACTTTAAAATAAATAAATAAATTAATATTAACGTACCGATAAATAAGTGACTATTATGTTTATAATAAATAAATTATTATTTTATAATGAGTAAACTGAATAATAATAACAAATTAATAAATAAACAAACATACTATTATTTTTATAATAGCCAAAAGAAAAAAACAAAATAAATAAATTATTATTATTTGATAATAAGTAAAATAAATAAATATGTTTAAATAATTTAATATATAACAATAATTAATTAATTTTAACATAATATTAAATGTGACTATTATGTTTAGAATAAAGAAATGATTATTTTATAATGATAATAATAATAATAATAACAAATAAACATACAAATAGACTATTATTTTTTATAACCAAAAGAAAAAAAAACGAAATAAATATTTGATAAGTTAAATTAATAAATTAATAAATACTGTTTATGATAATTAAATATATGACTATAATAACTAAATAAATAAATCATTAATACATTTTAAATAAATAAATATTGCAAAGTCAATGGTCTCCGTTGCTCACGTCAGCTTAATTGGCAAATTCTTCCTGAAAATTACTTGAGATCACAAAGTCACTGCATTATAGGTTTGTTTCTGCAAATCACTGTCAGAAAGCACCAGAGGGCACAATGATGAGAGCGCTATTAACCCTCGCAGGACTCGAACCTACAACCTGTTGATCAGGAGAACTGCACCGCCATACTGTTTATTAGCAGAACCAACTAAACGAGAGCTGGAAAGAGAAAAGACGAGAGTGAAACAACTTGCAATCTATTCTGGAAATCTGAAACGCTTCTTTCTCTCCAGACGGCTGCATTAACCTCCTAACAGCACCTCAGGCTACGCGGCAACGGCTCGGCCTGCGTTCCTGCTCGTACGCACATGGTGGTGAGAAAAGGCCGACTTTTCATCACCCAGCCAGACTTATTGGAAGAATTATTAGTGGCACTTAGACCCGAGACCCCTGGGAGAGGCTTAATGAGGGCTGTATGGCTCTGGTTATGAGTGGCAAAAACACTAAAGCAGAATCTGCCCTGAACGGTCCTCATGCCTCCAGACGTCGGTCTTCTTTCAGACGCAGATCGTTTCAAGACACGACTGTGGGGTATCATAATAAATAACAATCATAAATAACTTCAAGCATAAATATTACAATAGCTGATGCAAAATTAAAAAGTAATTTTCCTGGCTTAAATATATTTGAAATGCACACACACACACAATAATAATAATAACAATAATAATAATAATACATTTTATTTTTTTTAAACAATAATTAAAAAAATATATATATTTTTAAAAACAATTTCAAGATTGATATATATCTTCATTTTTGCTGAAATTATTTCATATATTTTTTTTCCCTGGCAAATAGTTATATAAAATAGAATGTATTTGTAACAATTTTTAAAAATGCATTTAAAATGCAAAACCACATTTATTAAAAAATTATGGACATTTATTCTTTTAAAAGTTTTTGCAATATTTATCTATTTTAAATTGACAATATAACAACATAAATATAAACAATATAATTTACAACATTAATTAGCAATATATTATTTTAAGGCCATTTCTGTATATTTTTTAAAGACGTGAAATAAGACACCAAAAACACATATTTATATTCAATAAACTTGATTTTATCTGAAATTATTTTATAGAATTCCACTGGCAAATAGGTATAAAAAATACTGAAGTATATATATATATATTTTTTTTAACTATAACTATTAAAAAAAAATGTTTAATGCAAAATGAAAATTCTAAAATATAGTAGGGATATTTATCACTTTAAATAATTATGCAATATTTATATATTTTAATTAAAAAAAAATCCATTTTACCATGTAAATTAATAATATATAATTTTTAGGCCATTTCTGTATATTTTCAAAGAAATATATATATATATATATATATATATATCTCAAAGGTAAAAGACAAATCTCCAATACTTACATCATGAGTCTTCAGTCAAACAACTATATTGGTCACTAGGGGGCACTTGAGCTCCACTGGGCCCATTGAGAGAGAAGTTCAGTAAATATGTAGTAATCCTGTATGTAAGTGTGTATAGTCTTTCTGTGAGTGTGATTATGAAAATCTGCAGTATGTGTGGGTGTATCTGTTTTAATAAAGAGCAGAAATAAGTCGAGTAGACTGCTGAA
>NW_015558645.1:29449-35441 GCF_001515605.1 Sinocyclocheilus anshuiensis
TTATCTTTATAAACAAACTGCATATCGGAGCTCTAAACAACTAAAAACTTCTTAAAACTACATTCCGTGACACAAAGCCATACAGAAAAATACACCAAAAAATAAAAAAAATAGGATTTTATCCAGGCCTGGTAATCCTGGCCTCTCTTAAACACACCAGCAAAAATCCTTGAGTACATTATTGCTAATGGGATTAACTAACTTTTTTTTCTATCATTTCGAGTTCCTCATAAGTCCTCAGATGTCCTCGACTCCGGACGAACGCAGCAACCGACTGCAAACACTTAGTGTAATGAAGCATCAATTCCCCTGAACACGACCGTAAACTCTGCTCGGAAACGGCATTACGCCACATCTGCAATAAATATGGAGGCTCTGAAGCACAAAAAACATCTTGCAGGCTCAAAATGCCACATAAACAAGACGATAAGCCTCTCAGCGGTGTGAGCGTCAGGCTTGAGATGTGGCCCAGATCTGACGAACCGAGGCGAACTCCAGCAGATAAGAGCTGGCTGCTTTACAGGACAATGACGGAATGGCATTCTTCCATACGACTCGCTGCATTTCAGTAGTATGCAGCATGCACAGTATGAAAATGTTATACTGTGGAATGGAATAGCTGGGAGATTTGACCCAGATGCAATCTGCTTTGCTCTGATTTTGGAGGGAATTCTGCAGAATGCATCGAAAAATGGTGCTGCACTCATATTTAGTAGCTTAAAGCATCAATAAATTACCAAAATAAGACATTTGCAGCTTTTTTGCATGGTACATATTCCTTAGGATGGCCAGCTACATTTGCCAAAAAAAGCACAACACAATCAAGTATCCCACAATGCAATGTGCTCAACTAAAACCATGATTTTTAAGATATCTTTCTTGACTGACTTAATCAGACTGCCAAAAAAAGGAGTAGTTTAATAATGCAAAATAATCATATTTATATCCGACACATTGAAATGCATGTAGTTACATCATACCACTGTTTGAAATGTTTATTGTGACATAATGCATACTGGTACACATAATGCTATCATTTATTTGGAATTACATTACAAGAACAATTCAACGTTCAATTTTCTTAAAAAAAGAAAAAACTTGAGTATTGCATATCTGAGATTTTATTTCAGACTATGGTTCATTTTTAAACTATCCTGTATTTAAGACACTCTCAGCAGTAAAGTTTAGGAAATATCAAACAGAAATATGCAGAGGTAGCTAACTACTTTTTACTGCCAAAGATGTGGTTTTCATTACATTACTAAGATTTTTAATACGTAAATAAAATTAAAAATTCCATGTTTAAAAAAAAAAAAAGTAAATATAAAATAAAAAAGATGGGTTTTTTCATGACATTACTAAAATCAAACAGGAGAAAAAAATGCAAAGATGCCAATATAAAACAGTAAAAAAATTATAAATATAAATCTAAATATTAATGTAAATATTAAACATATATATATAGAAGGTATCTAACTACTTTTTACTGCCAAAGATGCATTTTTTTATGACATTACTAAGATAAAACGGTAGAAAAATAAAACAAATGTGAATAAGTTATTAAAAATATAATATTAAATATAAATATTAAAAATATAAATATAAATATTAAACACAAGTATGTAGAGGTAGCTAACTACTCTTTACTGCCAAAGACACTTTTTCAAGATATCGCTAAGATCAAATGGAAGAAAGATGTATGTAAAAAAAGTAAATATAAAATATAATATAATAATATATTAAAAATATATAAAACATACATATGCAGCGGTAGCTAACTGCGTTTTACTGATAAAGAACTTTTTAATGAAATCACAAAGATCAAACATACTTTAAAAAAAAAAAAAGTAAATATAAAATAATACAAATTTGTTCAAATGTAAATATTTGATATATAAAATATCATTTAAACAATATTAGCACAGTACGCAGTAACCAGTATGCTTATATTTAAATTAGAACACACTCTAAGCTTGAGTGCTGCTAAGCTCCGCCTCCAGTCCAGCCCACATTTCACAACGCTCCGCCCCTGCTGCACTGAACACACAAAGACAGCTTCATTCACACCTGCTCAACAACCAGCAGCAGTTCATCAAAGAAGGAGAGTGTGTGTGTGTGTGGTTGAGGAAAGAAAAACAGAAAGCCAGTGTGTGTTTTTGCGAATGTTAAAAGACAGATGAAGAGAATCAGACAAACAGAGCGTCTGTGTGTCTTTGAGGTGTGTTTAAATCTCAGCAGACATCATTCAGTCATAATCCAATTTCATCAGCGCTCCCTTCCCACTGAAACACTGACGCTCTCTTTCTCCCGTCCGCACCCAACCAAAACCACATCAGAGAATCCAGACCGGACCACCTGAAGCCGGAGCCGATAAACACAGCGCTCAGGTGTTTTCATTACAGACGGACGCCGGGAAACTGAAGCCAGCAGAAAGACGAGCCTGATATTTGTACAGGTGCACGAGAAAGAGAACGAGAAGAGAGGAAAACCTCTGAAAAGAGTTCTGCGGGACTTTGAGAGAGAAACCTGAAGGTTATTTATTAAAACATTTTACCGTCAGCAGTGAGTCAGGCTTAAAAACCACATACAAGCTTCTTCATCCTTGTGGAGAGGAATCTAATATGCTTTCATTTTTTATTATTAACTATATATATATATATATATATATATTTAATTAATAATATTTTAATAATTTATGCATTTAGCAGACACTTTTATCCAAAGCAACTTACAGTGCATTCAGGCTATACATTTTTTACCAGTATGTGTGATATATATATATATATATATAATGTTTAATTATAGTTAGAATACAATATACTAAAAAATGTTGATGGAAAAAAGAAAAAGAAAAAATCATAAATAAATGATTGTGTGCGTGTGTGTATGATTATTCGTAATCATTTTTTGTTGTCAATTTTTCTGTAAAAATATTTTACTACATATTCTTAAAACAGGATATATTCACTTATATATTTCCTATATATTTAAGATAGTAAAGTTCAAAGAAATTAAAATATTCATCTAATATTCAAATAATATATCTTGAATTAAGTTAATTTTTCCTTTTGGAAAATAGTTTTTCTTGTTTTCAGCACAAAATACACACACACACATATATATATATATATATAATCATCTAATGAGGTTTTTGTTTAAAATAAGAAAAATATTAAAATATATTCTTACTATTTTGTGCATTTTTGCTTCTCATGTAAAGTGAATCTGTGAATCATTGTTTTGAACTGCTTGATTCATACGAACTGATTAATTTTAGGAGAGCATGTTTCATCAGCTTACACAGTGTAATATTTTATATTAAATGTATTTCTTTATATAGATATACCTACAGTGGGTATAGAAAAGAATCAGCTTTTTCTCCTTCAGTCACTGTGTGTCAGTTCTGCTGTGTGCTTTGGGTCATTGTCATGTTGGAAGGTAAACCTTCTTCCCATTGACAGCTTTCAATCCATGTTTCCTTCGATCCTGACGAGCTCCAGTCGCTGCTGCAGAGAAACACCCAGAACAGGACATTTGTGTGCCATTGAGAAGGTGTTTCGCTACAACTGACTGAGATTACAAGTCATTTTTAGGAGAGGGTGATGCTTTTTCCAACTCAGTGATGGAACCGCTGGCTGAATAAACAGAACAGTAATTCCATCTGCTCTCAGTGTTTACACTAATATTTACATTTATGTATTCATTCCCTCCAATTAACCTCCAATTACCTCCACATTACACCAATTTCACAGAATTACGTACCGAAAAACCAAATGTCAAACGCAACTAACAACATTAACACTGGGCCAATGCTGCAGAAGAGTGAAATGATCTGACGTGCAATTACAATCAACACCCAAACATTTTAATGTTCACTAATAAGGGCTTGATGGGAATGACGGGGGGGTCAGAGGTCAAGCTCAAACTAAATAAACACGCCGGCGTGTCGTTTAACGTGACCTCGCTTAAAAACAAAAGATGGAGAGCGTGTCATCCGACTCCCTGAACGGAGCGACGCTGCAAAAACAGCAATATCCTGTGTTTATTTTTCTTTCCCCATCTTTTTTTTTTTTTTAATTCTGAAAGATTTGTTGTGGCATAGAGCGGACCGTCCTGGAGAAGAAAAAATAGAAAAAAGAAAACAGACAGACTGTCTGTCGTTACCACAATCTGACACAGATCAAGACATGCAATAGATTTGATACAGTCGTAGCTGACAGTCATTTATAAAATAAATACACACACACACACACACACACACACACACATTTTTAAAGTACATATATATTTATTATTTAAATATTTAATTACATTTTAATTTACTTTATTATTTCATGTAAATAATCATTAAAATGTTTAATTTAATGTTTAATATGTATTTAAAAATTAATTTTTATATATATATATACATCTTAAATATACATTTAATATGAAATAAGCCTTTAATTTGCACATATGCATTTATAAATGTACTTTATATACTAATATTTAATATTTAATCATTTAGATTATATATATATATAATAGATTTTTATTGAAATAGAAATAGATATAATATTATTTTCCTAAAATAAATGTAATGTAAAATAAAAAAAAATGTATTTGCCTTTAATATGTATTGTTTTGTTGGACAACATTGAGCGTTAAGTTGTGTGTATATATATATATATATATATATATATATATATATTATATACAGTATATATACAGAATATAAATATTAAATACAGACACATTAATAAAGTTAATTTAAATACTATTAAAATTACACAGAATAAGCTCCAAACTGGACTTTCTGCTGATTACGTCTTACTACACGAGACTGGAAGCCAAGTGCACTTGTTACACAAGCAATAAATCCCGTGGAAATCCTGAATGATATTTGAGCAGGAGCCGGCGGTGCAAACGGTTTAAGTGCTCAGCTCACTTCCAAACATTCCAGCCAGAACAGAGTGAAAGATCTTCTCATAACGCCACAGCAATTCATTAATGTGACACGAGCCCCTACAAATCCTGCGCTTTCATTTCAGTCCTCATGAAAAGAGCTGTCACCGAGTCTGTCTGGTTAAATCGTCTCAAACCCGACCGGAGTTCAGCTCTCATGTCTAAGCGGCTGGAGAAAGACATTCCACCTGACGAACACACACACATGCTCCAGGAAGCAGATCACAGAGGAATTCTGGGATTGTGCAGGACAAACATGGGTGGAGGACGGAGAAAAAGAGACAGACGGGCTGTGTTTGGAAAACAAGTTATTTTGTGCTGTATAATGCAGAAAAATAGCATATAACATGACATATATGTGACCTGCTCCACATTTATTCATTTGGCAGACACTTTTATCCACAGCAACTTACAAATGCTCCATCGCTTTGATACACTTTGAGTCGCATCTTGGTATTTATACACTAATACACATCCAACATAAAAATATAAAAAATACACATTTATTATTAGAAAGAGACTTTCTTTGTACTTTAGTGCATAAAGCAATGACTCTGTCAGTTTATTTATAGAGCATAATTAAAAACAACAACCGGTGACTGATGTGACCGAACAACTGTGATATGAAAGGAATAGAATAAAAATGAAATGTGCAAAAAAAAATAATAAAATAAAATAGATTCAAAAATCACAATTGAGAAAAAAAAAAGATGAAGATTGAGACAAAAAATAGCTTAGATTTGAAAAAGCAGATCACAAATGACATGTAATGTTATTAACTGTTATTTTAGTATCACTGAGATTCTATTATAGTATATTACAGTTTTTGTTAATATTTTGAAATAATCGTTTTTTTTATCATTTCTGTTGTCATTTTAGTTTTAGTAATTTTATTCTGTGTTTTTGCCATTATTATTATTATTATTATTATTATTATTTGAATATGTCAAATAATGTTAAACAAAGAAAATTAGAAATGTTGATATATATATCATTTTTATTTGATTTAATTTAGAGTTTATTTTATTTCAAGTAACTAAAATGTTTT
>NW_015558645.1:35581-35931 GCF_001515605.1 Sinocyclocheilus anshuiensis
AATTGTTTTTTTTTTTTTTTTTAGGGTTTTAGTTTGAATCAGCTATAATGCCCTGTATATTAAATATAAAAAAAGGACATCAAAATAATATATAAATACATGTTAAACAAAGAAAATAAGAAATGTTGCCTTGGAAACTACCTGATATATATATATATATATATATATATATATATATCACTGATATACCTGATTACGAATGCCTCCACTAATATTGGCATTCTTGGTAAATATGAGCAAAGAAGGCTATGAATGGTTACTGTGTGATATTGTTTTGATCTTTTGTTCAAAAATGTACACACAGAACTCTCAAACACTATATATATATATATATATATATATATATATAT
>NW_015558645.1:36039-54762 GCF_001515605.1 Sinocyclocheilus anshuiensis
TAAATATATAAAAATAGAAACTAAATATATAAACAAAGTAATTTCAAGACCTCTAGCATAAATTATATTTGTATACATATTATTCACGTTTATTTAATACACAGTAAATATTTAAAATGGTTATTTTGCATTTTATTACAATTTGTGAAAATGTATGAACAGCTGTTAGAAAATGTATGAATAAGCTTTTTTCCATTCACATTAGAAATAGAAGGTCAAGTCGAGTGCATTGCATTGTGGGATACAGTGTGTGAACTGCACACTTTGAATTAGCATACTGTGAAAATAGTATGAGCAGCACAGCCTGCCAAGCAAACTCAAAGAAAGAGAGAAAGACAGTACTACACCCTTAACTGAGATTCTGAGTTCTTCGGTCTGTATTATCAGAAACCGTCTGTGACTGAAGTTATTCACAGTGTAAATGACCTCAATAAGCTCTGCTCTCTCCTCCTCCACCTCATCCTCTCATTATAGGTTTTCTCAGACAGAGTTGTTGTGTGTCAATACGACGCGTGTTCCCACTCCGTTCATTCTTGGCGAGACTAGAGCGAATATCCGACAGAGAACAATACGCTTTTGTGGACCGTTTGCGAATCAGACAAAATAACTGTAGTGGAATATTTCACAAAAGTTCATTCACACTTCTAAGTCTCAGTTTGAGACTCAGGGGATCAGGATGATACTGTGGCAGCAGGCAGATTCACAGATGGGGTCAAAGGTCAAACAGCACATCATTTAATGACTTGTGAAGCAAAAAGCTGCATGTTTGTAAGAAACAAATCCATCATTAAGGCATTTTAACACTAAATCATTGCTTCTAACCAAAATACGAGTCCATAATCCATAATAACGCCTCCTCCAGTGAAAAAGTCCATCTCCTGTTGTCTCTCACATCAAAATCCAGCTACATATAGGCTATGTTTAGAGCTGTTTTAGACTGTTTACTGTGTTTGATCTGTGCAGATTTCTCTCCTGATTCAGACGAGACGACTTTTTCACTGAAGAAGAAATATTATGGATAGAGGACTCGGAAGCAGCAGCTTTGGAGTTTAAATCATCTAAATGATGGATTTGTTTCTTACAAACGCGCAGCTTTTGGCTTCACAAGACATTATCTGATGGACTGGAGTGGTGTGGATTACTTGTGGATTATTGTGATGTTTTTATCAGCTGTTTGGACTCTCATTCTGACGGCACCCATTCACATCCATTGGTGAGCGAGCGATGCACTGCTACATTTCTCCAAATCTGATGAAGAAACAAACTCATCTACATCTTGGATGGCCTGAAAGGTGAGTAACCTTTCAGCAAATTTTCATTTTTGGGTGAACTGTTCCTTTAAATGTCATAAAGTGTGAAATTTCTGCGTCTACACGCAGCATCCCTTTACACCACGGGCCGCCCACTTCCTCTCTCACGCCCTTCCTGTTCTTTATTTCCCCCCTTCAGGGCTTCTCACAGGCCCTTATAATGAGAGAGACATCCTTTCATTCCCCCGGACAGGCCCACACTGACACACCTCATCATGGGCGGCAGGAGAGCAGAAAGCGTCTAGTGTCAGGAGAACTCAGAGGGCGAGCTGAATGTCACATGAGATGCTTTCACAGGTGTGGCTCAGAAACAGACCTGTGTGTGCAGCCCAGCTAAATGCTCAAATCTACAGACTGATGGAAACTATAGATGCAGACTAAGCCATTTAACATTTCATGCTTGCCAGAATAATGAGTTTGGGCGAATATCATTTCAGTTATCAAATAATCGTCTGTGTGAATTTGTGAAAGAATCATTCATTCGTCTTCTCAGTGAATCAGCTGAACTGAGTCACACAAGGTTCTCACTTTTGGACAAATTAATTTCTGTAACTTTTCTAGGATACTACAGAATTTAACTTGATTAAGATTTTTTTTTTTTTTTAAACCATTCTACTCTCAAAGAGTCACTTCTAGTCAAAGAAACTATTTAGAATTCATCATATCTTTAAAAAAAAAAAAAAAAAAGTTTATTGCCTATGGAAATTTCCATGACTTATCCAAAATCTTAAAATATTTGATTCATTTCCAGGACTTTTTCTAGTCCTGAAAATCACGCCTTTGAATCACACATTAATGGAAAGTGTTACAAAAAAAAAGTAAAAATTAAAACATTCAAAATAAAAAGATAATTTCAGCTATCAAATCATAATCTGTGTGAATTTGTGAAAGAATCGTTCATTTGAATCAGATCTTCTCAATTAATCATTTGAAGTCATATTCCCACATTTTCTGATAACTGAATTTCCATAACTTTTATAGGATACAAGAATTTCTAGGACTTAACTGGATAAAGATTTTATTTTTGAAACAATGTATAATAAATAATTTAGAATTTCTTTAAAAATATATACAAATAAAAAATAGTATACTGGCTATGGAAATTTCCATTTGTATAGATATTGCACTCTCAAAGAATAATTTCTAGTCAAATAAATAATTTAGAATTTATCATATTTAAAAAAAAAAAATATTGGATATGAAAATTTCCATGAAAAAAAAAAATCAATGTATAGAGAGATTTCACTCTCAAAAAATAATTTCTACTCGAATAAATAATTTATAACTGATAATTTAAAAAAATGACATTGACTATGGAAATTTACATGAATTTTCCAAAATCTTAAAATATTTTATTAATTTCTGACTTTTTCTAGTCCTGAAAATCACACTTTTGAAATTGCCTGATATTTTCAGGCTTTCCAGGACCGCGGGAATCGTGGGAATCTGAATGAGTCACTCACAAATCAAACTGAATCAGTCAAATTAACAACTCACTGGCTTTTTTTTTAATCATGGTGGCTGAGATGTTTTGGAACAATTAATTGCATAAAGATTCACAGATTCATTTAAATGAACTGGTTGAAAGAAATGATTCACTGAATTGAGTTGGCATACTAAATTATAGTTTTTTTGTAAAAAAAAAAAACAAAAAAAAAAAAAAACATGGCCTAAAATATAGTTCAAGAAAAAAAAAAGTTAAAAATCACCACAGCTGAGAGCTGAGAGTTAGAGGATGTCTCACCATCCAGGCTGACCACATATAATCAAACTTACGGGACAGGAAAGAGACAGGAAACAGACGGGAAACAGACAGGAAAAAGTACCTGGTTGTATTAAGGTGCTGAGTAGAGACTGATTCTTCCTCCTTAGCCACAAACGGGCTTCTTAAAAGACTGAAAGAGAGAAAGAGGTGCTTTCCTTCATCTCACGGCTGAGGATCAGGAAGATCTTGAGATGTTTCAGATGGAAAAGGATGAAGTGAGAATGCTTTAAAAGTGGAAAGTGGAAAATCCAAAATGTGCCTGCTTGTTCACACCACAGTTCAAGTAAAAAAAAAGTTAAAAATCACCACAGCTGAGAGACACAAGTTAGAGGATGTCTCACCATCCAGGCTGACCACATATAATCAAACTTACGGGACAGGAAAGAGACAGGAAACAGACGGGAAACAGACAGGAAAAAGTACCTGGTTGTATTAAGGTGCTGAGTAGAGACTGATTCTTCCTCCTTAGCCACAAACGGGCTTCTTAAAAGACTGAAAGAGAGAAAGAGGTGCTTTCCTTCATCTCACGGCTGAGGATCAGGAAGATCTTGAGATGTTTCAGATGGAAAAGGATGAAGTGAGAATGCTTTAAAAGTGGAAAGTGGAAAATCCAAAATGTGCCTGCTTGTTCACACCACATACACAAATGTTCAGGGCCGTTCACACAGAACGCAAACATTAAATGCCATTTTGAGCGAAGAAAGTGTTCAATGGGTGGATAAAAACCAGAGCAACTCACTGTGAAGCATCTGTAACTAAAGGTAGAGGGATGTCAGCCGTGAAGTCCAGCTCATCCATCAGGCTGTTGTTTCGTGAGATATCAGGGCCATCCAGTTTTTTCTTAACTGTAGAGAAAAAATTACAATATCTCCAATAAACCACAAACTCACATGACATAAAATCCAGCAGGGAAGTATTGAGATGTGCTAGAATGAATGCACACATTAAAGTCAGAAAATGTATGCATTTTGGAGAAAACTCAAGAAAAGAGGAGAGCATTTCCCAAATGTGGGCGAGGAAAAGAAAGACGGATACCTGGAGAAGAAGGACAGCTGAGAGCGAAAGCCGACCATGAGCGCTGGCGGTCTGTTGACATGCAGATACAAAGAAAAAAAGCGCAAACTAAGATCATGCTGAACAACAAAAACAAGAGAAGAAAGAGCAGCAGAGGCAGAACATGATTAATATTAGGGGTGTAATGATGCACAAACATGACGGTTCGGTATGTACCTCGGTTTTGACATCACGGTTCGGTACGATTTCTGTACAGCAGGGGGAAAACTAAATATAAAATTGCTTATTTTTTTATTAAACAGTGGTTTACTTAACATATTGCTCTTTGTTTAAATAAATTTGATTATAATTACAGCTTTTGCTCTTAACTAAAGGGAGCCCTTTTACATTACGATAAGGTTACAATTAACAACAGAGCCCAAACTTAAGTTTCAAGTTTGCTTTATTTATATCGCACATTTAAAAACAGCAAGCACGACTGACCAAAGTGCTGAACAAAACAAAACAAAAGCACAGGGCAGATCACGTATTAATGACACGAGCTCACAACGAATTGAAAGCCAAAGAAAAAAAAAAGCAGTTAAAGACTGTGCCGATCTCTGTTCAGCATACCTCAGATTTCATGTGGTATTGTATTGATTTAGCTCAAACAGATAGCTTGGTGCCAGATTATTTAGAGATTTAAAAACATAAAGAAGAATTTTGAACTCAATTCTAAAATGTACAGGCAACCTATGTAGCGATTTCAAAATCTTAGTAACGTGGTCAAATTACGCCATCCTTTGGGGAATTTTGCAGCGTAATTTTGCACTAATTGGAAACGAGCGACAGAAGACTTGGACATACTATAATAGAGAGAGTTGCAGTAGCCCAGGCGAGACGTGACAAGCGTGTGGATTGCAATCTCGAAGGTTTTCTCAGAGAGAAAAGATTGAATCTTGGAGAGAAGACATAACTGAAAAAAACAAGAGCCAATCACCACATTTATTTGTTTGTCGAATTTGAGGCTACAATCCCAAACCACACCTAAATTCTTAACGCAGGAGGAAATAAAGGCAGCAAGGTAGTTCAGGTCAATACTTCTACTGCCAGAGTTTTCGTGGGGACCAAAGACTATAACCTCGGTTTTTGATTCATTCAGAAATAGAAAGTTTTGAGAAAACCAAGTTTTCACTTCATCTAGGCAAGGAAAAAGAGATTTCAGAGCAGTATGTTTATTGCGTATCAGGGGTAGATCAATTTCATCTGCATAGCAGTGAAATGATACACTATGCTTTCTGAAAATGGAGCCCAAAGGAAGTAAATACAAGGAAAAGAGAACAGGTGCGAGAACTGAACCCTGTGGCACTCCACAAGAAAGTTGAGCCGGCGACAATGAAAAGTTACCCAGTCTGACAAAAAAACTTCTATTAGTTAAATATGATTTAAACCAATTAAGGACAGTTCCCTGGATGCCCACATAACATATTATGAATAGTATGATCAACTGTATGAAAAGTCGAGGTTAGGTCTAAAAGTAATAGGATCACAGAGTCGCCAGAGTCAGTCGCTAACAGTGATAAAGAGACTTAAGTCCAGACTGGAGGGTTTCAAAAATCTGATTTGAGCTAAGAAAAGACAGGAGATTTTTCCAAGACTTTGGTAATAAAAGGAAACGTCGAAATGGGTAGAAAATGATTGAAATCACTAACATCAAGTTAAGGTTTGTTGAGAAGAGAAGTAAGTGTAGCCTCCTTAAGGCTATCAGGGATAGTCCCTGAACTTAAACATTTATTCAGAAAAGATATCAGACTGGGTCCAACCGAATCAAAAATTTGTTTCAAAATACGTGAAGGGAGAACATCATGGGAGCAAAAGGAAGGTTTCAAATTGTCAATAATTTCTGTGAGAGACTGGAGAGAAACTGAGTCAAAAACGCTCCATGTGACTAAAGAACAACAAGACTCAGGTGATACGGTGATCTTATCAAAAAAAAAACCTTGAGAAACCTTCACATAATAACACAGAGGGATTTGAAATCACATTTACAAGAGTATTTAAAACAGAGCTATAAACAGAAAACAAAGCTTTAGAGCTGTGATGATTTTTTGCAATTAAATTTGAAAAATATTTAGACTTAGCAGATTTCACTGCATTCTTGATGCAATTCGTCCTTTTTCCATTTTCGTTCTGCTCTTCTACAAGCTTGTCTCAGAGAATGGATGTTGTCATTAAGCCATGATTCAGTTTTAGGTTTTGGCTTCTTAAGTTTAAGGGGAGCAGTGGCTTTAAAAACCTCTGAACAAGCAGTGTTTAACAGACAAAGATGTTGTTCAGCAAGTCCGGTAAAGGTGACTCCAGAGACAGACATAGGCAATTACTATTTATTTTTAAATACAATAATAAACCCACTCAAATTAAAAAACTGTATGCAAATATGTAAATTGCACATAATGCAGTTTTTAAATTAACTTCTACATTTTAAAATGTCTTGTTGGTGAAATATATTCATTTACACAGTGGCTGTCATACTTCTTCATAACAGATTCATTTAAAGATACATTAAATAATTAAGACATCACTAACAGGTAAAGTCAAATATAATGAGTATATGGTCTAATATTTCGTGAAATGTTCTTCTCTAGACTTCATTTCTCTAGTGAACTAACGAGCTGTGGAAACTGATGACTTCCTGAGGTAAATTAAAAGTTACGTGACCTTTTGTTAACAAGCTGTTTTATTGCCGTCTTTCCGCAGTTGAAACATTGATTGAGCGATTACATGAGGTGTGAGATGTTCATTCATGTTTATTTCACGCTAAAACTAGTAGTAAAGAGGAAGAGATGATCGTGCTGCCGTTTGAACTGAGGCGTTTATACAGCGATCTGTCGCGCCGCACCAAAGAGCATTTATTGTTTGTATTTCTTGAATAAAAGGACATCATTTTATAGATGAGACTTTGTTTCTTGTCAAAAGTAACAATATATAAAACTGGAAGTTTCCAATGAAGTTCCACTCATGCAGTGGTTAAAACAACGCTGTATTTGTTCAGTACACATGCGTACCGAACAGAAAGACCCGTATGGAAAATTTTCAGTATGAATATGTGTACCGTTACACCCCTAATTAATATGAAAGTTTAGATGTCAAGAAAACACTGCAACATGAGCAAAACCGTCTGAGATGGCTTTATAATGTGTGAAATTGTGTAATTTCATTGATTTGGCACTCGTGTGACTTTTGACACTTCATTTAGGTTTATTTCTGTTGCTGATGGCCCTCAAAATGCCTCAAGACTCCAGTGACGCTGTCATACAAGCAGGGTTATTATAGTTAAAACTAAAGCCATAAAAAAAGATTTACTTGAAGTAAATGCTAACTAAAATTAAATATAAAAAAAAACAACATTTAATTGTAGCTAGCTTCCAAAATCAACATTTCTTCTTTTTTTAAGTTTAACCTGATGTACTAAAAAAAACTACAACTGAAATAAAAATTAATAAAAATTATATAGGCATATAAAAATATATATTTTTTGTCAAAAATAAGTGACAAAAACTAAAAAAATTCTAAAACTTGAAAATTAAAATGTAAAAATTAAAGTTAAAAAAATTACAAAAACAAATAAAAAAATATATATATTTTAAAATATTTTAAAAAATAATAAAAAAAGTTGCTTCAGTCCAGTAAGTGTTCATTTTGAAATATTACTGACTGTATCAACATTATTCCTACGTTTACTTTATAAAAATCAATAAAGATTTCATAGCGAAAGCGCACGTGAACCACAAGCTAAAGGTGGACGTTTGTACAATTATAGTAAAAAATAAAAATATTAAACTATCAATTAGACGACAGAAGGCATGCAGTAGATTGCGTGCAACAGGTTTTTCAGCAACGTTTTGATCACGTTGATCATTTAGAGGCCTTAGAAATGTAACTTTTTTTCATTTCCTTTTTATTTATTAATTTTTAATATATGTTTTAATGGAAATGACTTGCTGCTTTGACACCTCGTTTCATTTAAGAAAATTGCTGGCTTTTAATGTTCACATTTTGTTAAAATAAATGCATTTTTTGCCTTTACGTATAGCAAGCAACATGATGCCACCATAACACAACATGCACTTGCAAAAAAGCAGAAGCAGCAGCAGCAGCAAGCAGAAAACCACAGCGGCACGGATAGAAAGCTCTCACCTGATGATCGGAAAAGTTTTGTGATGCCTGTGTAAAGGGAAAAACATGTAGCCATTCAAACTTAGTGGCACTTTTGCTTAAACTTTTCACAATTCAATCAGTTCCCAATGGACAAAAAACACGTTTTTCTAGTTAAATATCCAGACACATCATGGGTTGCAAATGCCACTTTCTTTTTCCTAAATGTTGGTTGGTTTGGTTCAGCGTTTATTTCAACAGTTTTTCGACATGCTTGTGGCGAAAATATACTTTTTGCTGAAATACCTTACAGACTATGCAACCGACTGAAGGCTTTGATCAGCCAAACCGCTCAACATGTTTTTATCTTTCCCTTTTCCCAGAGTTCAAAGGCCTGCAGACATGTGCAGCGATTTCATTATCTTTCCCCTCTTCAGTCATAATTAAGCTTCAGAAGAGGCTTCTCTGCTGGGGACCGTCTGTGTTAATGTGTCTGCTTTTATGATGAAGCCATTTGACAGGAAAACCCGTAAAAACAGACTTATTAACAGACCGGTTTAGCAGGGGACCGGATGTGCTCCACTCGCATGTGGAAAATGACATCTATTCAATATGGAAAAATGGGTCAGGTCGAAACGCCGGCTTTTCATCTTTCCATCCTCTTTATCGCTCAGCGTAACGCTTCCGCTCAATTTATGGGGTACAAGAATGGAATAAATAAATGACAAGAGCCTCTTTTGTGTCCTGTTTTCTGGTTGATGAATCGCACCGGATGCTCCAGTGAAGAAGAAACTTGAAACTCTGAAAACATGTTTTTGCACTATAACTACACACGCATTTCCAGTTTTCTGGTAGTCAGATCTATCTGTTGAATTTGACAGATATTAGCCACTAAAATGCCTTTAATGCCAAATGTCTTTAATAAATTCAAGCTCAGATTTGCCACTGTCAAATTAATTTAATAGACACACTTTTCATGTGACATGGTCAAAAAGAAACATCAGGAACAAGCTCCTCCTCGTATCAGTGTGTCAACACCAGCTATGCTTACATGCAGGTCAATCGCACTGATTCAGAATGAATCAGACTGAAAAGCCTTCATATAAACACCGCAATCGATCCGATTAGCAGAGTAAACATATGAAGCCAAACACTTTGTCAATCCGATTTAAAAATAATTTTATTTTATTTCATTTTTTATCTTTAAGACAAAATAAAATAAAATAAAATAATAAAAAAAAGCTAAATGGAACTACTAAAATGTCAAAAATTTAATTTTAAAATTAAATTTTTAAATTAAAATAAAGATATTAAAATGTATTAAAATTATTATGAAAATATTGTGTATACTCAATCAGACCAAAATAAAACAAAAAATAAAACGAAACGAAACGAAACTAAATGAAATGAAATGAAATGAAATGAAATTAAGCCTTCATGTAAACGCAGAATACTCAATCTGAATAATCTGAATACTTTCTTAATCTGATTCAAAAATGAAATAAAATGAAATAAAATAAAATACAGATTCATTAAAGCAAAAGGGGAATATTAAAATAAATAAATTAAATAAAAATGAAAAAGAACATAAAATTATTAAAACCTAAACTAAAATTAAAATAAAAAATGAAAATATAAAAATATTGTGAGGACAATCCGAGTCAATCCGATTAGAATCTGAATAATTTCTCAAATGTTGTGATCAGTGTTGTTATCGTTAACTAAAACCAATAAAAAATCGTCTTCAGTACTTGAAATAAAGCTAAATAAATATAAATAAAATTTACATGAATAAAAACTAATTAAAATATAAATATTAGGTGAAAAAATTGAAGTTTTAAAATGAAAGAAAAATAAAATGAAGCCTCAAGAGAAATGTTGCCTTAGCAACTAACTGATTTAAATAAGTTGAAGTAACAATAACATGAAGTAACTAACATTTCTAAAACTAATACTGAATAAAAAATTAAAGCTAAATAGAAATATAAAAAAAAAAAAAAAAATTTAAAAAAACGGACTAAAACTAATATTTAAAATTTAAAATATTAAATATAAAAATAAAAGCCAATTCAAAATATTAATAAATTCTACTAGCATATAAATAATAATGAAAATAAAACATTGTGATTAATCTCAGAACCGATTGGTTCGGGTTTCATGGCTCAAAATAGTTATTTAATAATTTTTTAATACTTTTTATAATTTTTTAATATGTCTTTAGAGAAAGATAATGGGAAATATACTGTTAACCCAGACCGATGAAACACTGAGCACTCACAGCTGTGCATCATAGTAATAACTGAACATACAACATGGGCTATCCCAGCAGGGGCTATCTATCGTGAGCGGCCATACCTCTGGACTCCTCTGTAAAGACTCCGTCTTTATCATCGATGTGGTCGTAGGTGATTTGTGGGATGGAGAGGGTGCGTTCTCCTCCGGGACCCAGAGAACCGTTATCACGCGTGACCTTCGGCTTCCGCTTGTACCGCTTACTCTGAGAAGACAAGAGTGACAACATTACTTGCACTTCATAAAGAAATTATTCATCTAAAATCATGAAAAAGACTCGGAATATAGTGCAGAAGTCACATGGGCAACTTACACCAGCGGTCAATAATTTGATTAAAATACAGTAAAAATAGAAATAATGTTACAATTCAAAATAGCTGTTTTCTATAGAATATATTTTAAACTAATTTATTTCTGTGATCAAAGCTGTATCTTCAGTGTCACATGATCTTCAGAAATCATTCTAATATGCTGATATGAGCTCAAGAAACATATCTGATTATTATCAATGTTGAAAACAGACCAATATTTTTGTGGAAACCGTGATACCCATTTAAAAGTCTGGGGTAGGTAATTAAAAAAAAAGGAAAAGAAATTCATTATTTTATTAATCTTGGACACATTCACGTTTGGTCTCGTTCTGTATCGCGTATCTTGTCAGTGTCTGCGCTTGCTTGGCCATTTGTTGTGGAGAAAATAAGGAAAGTGTGTCCAGCTGAATTAATGTAGTATTTTGTCAGAAGGGTATAAAAAAGTAGTTACTTAGTTTACCGCGGCGTGACGGCCTCCTCGTGTGGGGACCGAAGAGTGTAAAGACCATCGACTCTAGCGTGCGACTCCACCGGGCAGGACACCGGCAAAGGATAAGTATTGCTTTTTATTTCTCCTCTTTCCTACTACTTGTTTCGCTTCTGTTTCAGTTTTTATAACCATTTCTTACTATGTGTAAGTAAGTTGTTGTTTTTTAGCATGTAAGTTTGGCAGTGTTATTTTGTAGGATTACTGATAAACTACTGTCATTTGATTTGTATTATTTGTATTTGTTATTTATTTAAATTTTAGTTATTTGAATTGTTTTTAGCTTTATTTTTTTGTTTTTCTTTTAAATGTTAAGTTTTGACATTTTGTTGTATGCATTTGTCATTTTTATTTCATCTCTTTATTTTTAAAATGTGTATAGGTAGTATTTATAAAGTTTTAGCTTTTAGTTTTGGATCTGGTTTTAGTTGTTTTAATACTACAATTGATTGCTTCTGTTGTCCTCATTTGTAAGTCGCTTTGGATAAAAGTGTCTGATAAATGACTAAATAAATAAAATAAATAAACATTAAATTGATCAAAAGTGACAGTAAAGACATGTATAATGTTACAAAAGATTTATATTTCAAATAAATGCTGTTCTTTTGAATTTTCTATTCATCAAAGGATCCTGAAATCATGATTTCAACAAAAATCTGAAGCCGCAAAACTTTTTTCAACATTGATAATAATCATAAATGTTTCTTGAGCTCATATCAGCATATTAGAATGATTTCTGAAGATCATGTGACACTGAAGACTGGAGTAATGATGCTGAAAATACAGCTTTGATCACAGAAATAAATTACATTTTACAATATATTCACATAGAAAATGGTTATTTTAAATTATAATAATATTTCACAATTTTACTGTTTTTACTGTATTTTTAATCAAATAAATGCAGCCTTTCGGAGCGATTTTACATTTAAAACATTAAAAAAATCTCAAAACTTTTGACCAACAGTGTATGTCACTTTCATATGAAAAACGACGGCAAATACTCATCAAAAGTGTTTTATGAAAAAGCAAGCGAGTCATACGAGTTTGGAACGACATGACGGAGAGCAAATGATGATTTACTCGCCATTATTGCGAGCTCATTCAAATAATTTCACAAACAGAATTCACAATGCCTCGAGCCTTGACGTACGAGTCCTAAACCCCAAAACAAAGCCACGTTTAATCTCATATATAATCTGATAAACAGCAGCTCCAAGAAACTCTTTGTTTCTCCCCAAGAAACACTGATAAGGCTTACGGAAAAACCACACGTCTCGCCTGAGCACGTCAAATTCCCACAGATATGAAATTCAAATTTGCCCTTTTTTGGAGAATATGCATTTTGTGAATCCACGAATTCTGCGGTGACTACGCAACCTACACAAGCCAGTGAAATATTAGTCACGTCACAAAATCACGGCTTCCCGCTGGCCTGAATAACTGCTGTGAGGGGGAATAAATGAGAGGTTTATGAAGGAGAACAGTCACACGCCCGCTGCCCAATACATTTGGAGTCAGAGCTACACAAAGATTTTTTTGTTGTTGTTGCGCTGCACAAAGGTTTTGCTCCCAGGAGAGTGGCCGCGGTTACATCATCGCATTTGACTGCGTCTTTGTGCGCGGCAGACAAAGGGGGGTCGCGGGGTCAAGCGGGTGAGCGGAGAGACAGAGAAACGAGTCCGTCCCATGACATCAGGTCTCTCGCCGCGCTTCTCACACCTAAACCTGGTTTCTCTTCAGAAAAGAGCCTGTGAAATCCACCACGGGGTTAAAGCCGTCACACAGAGGCGTTAATTAAAACGTTGAATGGCAAAAACCTTCTGGCTCCGTGTCAAACACACACTCGCCGTGGATGGAAGTCAGTCGAACGCCGTCTTGGGGAAGTTTTTCATCATCTGAACTCGTTAAATAAAGAACAAGCTTCTTTTTGGTAAAGAAAGAAAATATAGTTACACTACAGGCTACTAACAAAAAGTTTGCATGCTTAATACATTATCAGATATTTAACACTAAAAACAACTCTTCTCAATTCCTCATCTTTAATTATGTCTGTCATAGATTCATTAATAATATCAAGTCTTGTCCTACATTTTCTTGTTGAATATCACGTTTACCGCAAATGAGTCATATTACGTATAAAATGAGTTGTGAATGTTGACTCTAAACTTAAACAGATCAATTTAAGATAAATACAACTAATAAACTAATACATACACTATCATTCAAAAGTTTGGGTCAGTAAAATTTTTGGGAAGTTTTTGAAAGAAGTCTGTTGAAAAAAAAATAAAAATAAAAATAATAATAATAATAATGATAATAATAATATATACATTTAAATAATATTAGGTGATCCTCCCCAGAGGGTTAATGTGAAAAACATTTGTCCTGCCTAATATTTTTTGTGGAAATCATGATACATTTTTTATGATTCTTTGATAAATATAAAATTCAAAAGAACAGGATTTTTTGTTTTTTTTTATAGAAATCTTTTGTAACATTATACAGTAAATGTCTTTACTGCCACTTTTGATCAATGTAATGCATCCTTACTGAATAAAAGTATTAATTTATTTAATTAAAAGCAGCATTTCAATAAATATGTCACTGTAATAAAGAAGGACTAAAATGCTGCACAGGAAATGACTCAAAAGAATCAGTGAATCATTTTCTGAATCAGTTCTGATTCGGTAAAACAAACTGAACTTCACAACACTACATTCTATAATAGCATGTTTGATTATATCACTACTTTGTTGGAAAAAGATCTTTGTAAAACCTGGGAAAGCTTCGAAAACAGCCGAACTCCTGACACACCACTAAATATGCAGTTGAAGTCAAAATGAAGCATCAAAACCCATTTTACTTCCATCCGAATGAACTAATTCTCTAACACTTTAGAGTAAAAATTGTGAAAAATGGCAAAAACAAGCAAGGCCATGTGGAAAATAATCTGTTACTGGAAAAGCTAAAAAAAAAAAAAAGACAGTCTCACAATTTTTTCTTAGCTACAGCTCAACTCAAATCTAAGTTCATCTAAAACACCCATCACACCCTCTAATGTTCAACCACAGAGACCTTTACATGCGCTCTGGGAACTCACATGAGCCTATAGAAAGGACTCAACACACAATAACCCCTCTAGAAAAATGCTTTTACTGTCTGGGCTTTGCAGTGGCCCGCTACGGAGGCTCAATCAGGACAATCGACAGGAAGGAACATGACAATGACCAAAAAAACAACACAAAGGACTTTGTGAAATATCCGTTTGCAGATGGGGGGAGGGAGCAGGGAGCGTTTCTCCTCACCAGCCGTCTGAAGTTGCCCGGGCTGGAGTTTTCTGAGTTTATGATGGGGATGTAGTCGCCCGTCAGCACGTACATCTTCCATGTAGCCGTACAGCTGTCAGACTTCTCGCAAGCGTAGCACCTCCACAGTGTCTGAACATGGGACAGAGTTATTTACGGTGTGTTAAGAAAGAAATGTGCATTGTGTCGTGGCCGTAGCATCAGCTGAGTGAGCGAGAAGTTGTTAGTCACCTGTATTAGAGAGGCTGCGGCTGGAATCTGCCGGTTAAAATGCTTCTGTCTCTGTTTCTGCTGGACTTTAAGAGCAAAACCAGATCCCAGAATGCCCTGCACGCAGAGGAAGACAGTTCAAATGTTTGGCTACCAGAAAATAAATAAACTAAATGGAAAAACTCACACTTATATCATGCATTTTATTGATTTATTATTGAAATTATCATAGTACTGTTAGATTAGGCCAAATAAGAAGTACAACTAATATATATATATATATTTTCCAATAATTTCCAATTATATTTATATTAAATATTCTTCAGTTTCTAATAATTGTTTGCATATTAAAAACTATATATAATATAAATAATAAATATGTATATTTAATATATTATATAAAAATATTTACATACAATATAAATATGCATTTTAATTTTATAAACTGCAGTAGCTCTGATTTGTCAATTGTGCTTGATACTAATGTTGCAGATGCATGTTATATAATGTGTAACATGAGGACCGCGGGCCCCTGGAGGCCCTATCACTCTTAAATGGACCACATTAACCCTGGACCCCATTACTGGAGGGTCTCTATAGGAAAACACTGCCCCGGGGCGCCAGACAAGCTCAGAGAATGTGTGTGTGTGCTAAGAGAAAGACAGGAGTCAGTGTGTTTACCGCAGGCAGAGCGAAGAAGGAAATCGCAAACACACTAAAGCAGGAGGCGATGGCCTTCCCAATCCACGTCTGAGGGATTTTGTCTCCGTAGCCTATCGTAGTCACCGTAACCTAAGAGAAAAACAGAGTTTGGGATTCACATTCATCATTTTAATGGTGTTTGCAAAGATAAAAGAGACAACACCTAGCAACCACCCAGAACACCCTAGCAACATGCTATAAACCACTCAGAGCACCTTAGCAACTTGCAATCCACTAAAATCCAATTCAATGCTTTAGCAACTGAATAGAAATGCCCTGGCAAACCCTAGAACAATCTAGCAACTGCATAACAACACACTAAATACAATTCCCCTACTGAAAAAAACAGCCTAATCACAACAGCTAGCACCAAAACAGCTAGCACCTAGCTAAAAACTATTTTAACCACCTTAAACCACATCATGATGCACTAACGACGCCTTTTTAAACAGTTTAGCAACCCCATGGCAACCTCCAAGAACACCCCGGCTCCCAGAATGCTATAGCCTAGCAACCGACTAAAAAAAAAGACCCAGAACACCATACCAACCTGCAATTCACTAAAAGTCCACTTTGAATGCTTCAGCAACAGCACAGAAATGCCCTGGCAAACCCTAGAACACCCTAGCAACTAAAAAAAAAAAAAAAAAACACTGCCAGCAATTTAGTGACAGAAGAGCCTAACAATGCCCTAGAAACCAGCTAGAGCTGCCATTCAGTTATGCTTAATAAGCATCTAGCACCCATCAAGAACACCCTAGCAACCAACCAAAACAGCTAGCACCTAGCAACATCTACCTTAAACCACTGGCAACCTCAAAGAACGCCCTAGCAACCCTAGCACCCAGAATGCTATAGCAACCCACTAAAAAAAAAAAAAAACACTCAGAACACTGTAGCAACATACGCCCTGTCAAACCCTAGAACACCCTAGCAACCAGCCAAAACAGCTAGCACCGAGCAACATGCTAAAAACTATTTTAACCACCTTAAACCACACCACAATGCTTTTTAAACGGTTTAGCAAATCCATAGTTCTCCCAAAACACCCTAGCAACCATAGCTCATAAAGTACAGCAACACATTAAAAAAAACATCTCAGAAACCACAAAGAAATGGGCTAAAAAAAACATCGTAGATGTTTTAACAACATAGCTGGGCCAGTGTGTGCTGTGATTGGTTAGCTGGGCCAGTGTGTGTTGTGATCGGTTAGCTGGGCCAGTGTTGCAGATCTTTTTTATGCTCAAACAGCAACATTACAGACTAACTAAAGTTGAAAAAGTGAAAAAGCATAATAGGACCCCTTTAAGGATTTCTGTTTAAGACGTCTATTGAAGTTCATGCTCGGTTCGTTTTTCTCATAATCCAGCAAAAAACGTCGGATTTTAACTAACACGGGAAAACAAACAGGCCTGTAGCGACGCGTGAAAGCGCAGTCCATTCGAGAGGGCTTTCTATTGACAAGGTGTGTTTGCGTTCTTTCATTCAAGACGGACAAAAAGAGCTAAAGTAGGACAAGGCGTCAAACAAGTGCTTCGGGTGGCGAGAGGGTTTAATCCCACCACTGAACATCCAAAAGACCACAAAGGCCGCGACAAGAGGGATTCAAGTGCCATGGGTGGCGCCCCATACTATGTGTGTTTGTGTGTGTGTGACTTCGGGACCCCTAATATTCTCCAACCAACTGACTGACTGACTCATGTCGAGTTACTGAGTCACAGAGTTCAATCGATGCTCTACGTGTGTGGTAAAACCAAAGCTAACATCTCAGTGTGTGTGTGTGTGTGTGTGTGTGTGGGGTATTCCAAGCATGTGGGCTGCGATTACAGCTCTAGTTTTTTTCTGTCTTGTCTTTAATCTTACTAAATGTATCTGCTTGTGCTCTTCTTCAGTCAAGATTAATGCTTTCTGACATGTTTAAGAGAAATATAGCTACTAGTGTATCATGTATATTTTTGCATGTGTGGAACGCTGTATTAACCAATTAGCATCAAGCACAAGATCAATCTGATCTGTTGATAACTTATATTTTGTCTTATTTCAGGCATTAAAGAAGGCTTAGTTTTTAGCTAAGTGTGTCCAAACTGTTGACTGCTTATCCTTAATCTTTAAAGTTCTTTAATCAATAATTTAAGCGTCTCCCAAGTTTTTTTTAAAACCGTTTGAAAACTTTCATTATGCACAAACAAACATTCATCTCCCTTCTTAAAAGAAAACAAGAGGCCAGAGGAAACAGCAGCAGCTTTGTTAAGTTAGCGAGGAGCTGCACATCTGGGAGAGCGGTTATGATTCATGTCGTTTCATCATACGGCTCTGGATGTGTCGTGCCAGCTGTGGTCTGCACCTGCAACTCCAGAAAAGAAAAACACAGAACAGAAACCAAACGGTTCCCCTTTTCTCACCCTGTCCCAAAAGAAGAAAAAAACACACACAATTGAGATCTCTTTAAAGTCCCGACACTATGAGATTCAGAACAAGAGACGTCTGCTTACATTTCTCCAGCGAAAAAAACCTTGGTAATCTCACATGCGTAAATTTAAAAGTTTTAGAAGAGATCTCAATGTATCAAATTGTTCTCAAGATGATCTCAGCATGCTATCCACATTAATGCTATACCACTATACTCTCACTGTACGACAATTATTGACTATTATTGTTATGTCTGGTTTTATTTCACTTTATATAACAGTTATATAACTGTTTGTATAACAGTTATCGACTCAGTCATGTCGGAGAAACATCGGAGACAAAAGTGAATATGTAAATAAAGCACGTCAGGACACCATTAAATCTCCTGAGCAATGAAAGAACAAACTCTGAGCAATAAAGCTCTGCTCTAGGCTATTTTCTTCAATCCACTGCTCAATTTTTCATTTCCAAGTTCAAGTCGATTCTATTTGTAATTCCTCCCCTCAATTGTATGTTTTATAGACTTCACAGAGAAAAAAGTGAGACGATCCCCATCAAAATGAGATCTCTTTAAAGTCTCGATTGTTTCTCTGATACAATGAGATGAGTAAAAGGAAAAAAATGGTAATCTCACCTGTAAACTTTATAGAGTTTCATTGGCTTTAAATTTAGAGATCTCAATGTATCTCCCTTATAATCTCAGATGTGTAAACTTAAAGGGGTCATATGATGTTGCTAAAAAGAACATTATTTTGTGTATTTGGTGTAATGAAATGTGTTT
>NW_015558645.1:54990-66976 GCF_001515605.1 Sinocyclocheilus anshuiensis
ACAAACAACAAGCACTACTCTACACTGCTCAAAACTCGCGTTTGAATCGTCAGTGGCAAATTCATTAAATATAAAAACATATTTACAGTCTGTGAGTCAGAACAGCCGGCATTGTAGTCTACTCTCCCAGCATCAGGAAACGGTCCTCCATAAAATGTGTTCTACGTCTGAATATTTGGGTTGAAGCGTTCTGGAACAGTGTTGTAAATATTCCAGATTTCTGATTTCTACTGATTTCTAGTCGTGTCCTCTTTTGGAAGACCAAACAAAGTAAGAGTTTCAGAAGAGATCTCAATGTCTCAAACAGTGCTCAATATGATCTCAGTATGATCTCAACATGCTAATTTTACACCGCTGTACTCTCACTGTATAACAGTTATCAACTCGTCATGTCGATACATCGGAGACAAAAGTGAATATGTAAATAAAGCACGTCGGGGACACCATTAAATCTCCTGAGCAATGAAAGAACAAACTCTGAGCAATAAAGCTCTGCTTTGGGCTATTTTCTTCAATCCACTGCTCAGTTTTTCATTTGCAAGTTCAAGTCGATTCCATTTGTAATTCCTCTCTTCAATCTTACGTTTTATAGACTTCACAGTGACAAAAGCGAGCGACCCCCGTCGAGGGTTTCTCAATGCCACCTCCTCCATACAAACAACTGCTTTTGTCTGAGATTCGAGGGCCGACGGGTGGCCATACGCTTTCTGACCCTCTTCACAGAAAGGTAGAGCCTCTGCAATTAAAGGTTTAATTAACGGATCCGACACTTTACGGCACAGAGTAGAAAGCTCTTTGAGCCAGAGGTGAAAGGGACATTGGCCGAGCTTTTGTGGCTCTCAGATTCCCCGTACAGCTGTATGATTGGTTTCTCATTACGGTTCACACTGAATTCAGCTTTTTAATTAACTGCACTCTAAACTTCATCCAGGACCGATTCCTACAGACTTTCGAGTGGGTAGCTGGATGCTTTATGACCCTCTTTTCTCGTGTGGTTTGCAAAACGACAGAAAGAAAATAACTGGACATTTAAATGCATTTTAGAGCCTCAATTAAAGTTTCAGTTCACCATGCCAAAGCAAGACCCGAAAATCACCAGACCTGATATAAAATATACACTATTTGAGACACAGTGCATTACTGTTCAACTAGCACTGACATATAACACCCATGAACAATCCACGCTGAGGCCCTGTTCCAAAACCTAGTGTGCTCCCTAAGTAGGCAGTTTTTAAGGTACATGCTTGACATAATAGCAGCATAAGAATTATCATATAAGCTAGTATATCCTTCATTGAGAATGCAATCTCCCCAAGCATCATGAAATGTGACCCTGGACCACAAAACCAGTCATTAGGCTCAATTTTTCGAAACTGAGATTTATACATCACCTGAAAGCTGAATAAATAAGCTTTCCATTGATGTATGGTTTGTTAGGATAGGACAATATTTGGCCGAGATGCAACTATTTGAAAATCTGGAATCTGAGGGTGCAAAAAATCAAAATATTGAGAAAATCATCTTTAAAGTTGTCCAAATGAAGTTCTTAGCAATGCATATTACTAATCAAAAATTAGGTTTTGATATATTTACAGTAGGAAATTTACTAAATATCTTCATGGAACATGATCTTTACTTAATGTCCTAATGATTTTTGGCATAAAAGAAAAATCAATAATTTTGACCCATACAATGTATTGTTGGCTATTGCTACAAATATACCACAGCGACTTAAGACTGCTTTTGTGCTGCAGGGTCACATATGTGGTGGAGAACATGGGCATATGTTAAAAACTTACTTGATATACATTCAAACAGACGAGAAACTTCATGATTAGCGGTGTATGAGGCAATGCCAGATCTCCAGAGGGCAATATAGTAGATTTTAATTATATAAAAACCACAAACACACCTAACGGTGAACTACTCAAATGATTTATGGTAGACCATGATTGATGTAAAAAGCAGTACTGTAAGGTCTTCAAACAGACCAACTAGATTAACCAGCAAGACTTCCTCAGTCAGTCATCAAATGGAAACTAGTCTAAGCTGGTCTTGTCAGCAATGTGTTCACTGCTTGTCAACTCCAATAACTCCGATTTCCAACGAAGAAGAATAAACTCACCACACCCCACCACAGAGCATCAGCATAGCTAGAAAAATCTGTCTTCCCCTCCTCGTCTACTGCGTCCTTCTCCGCCAGATACACAAAATACGACGAGAAGATCAGACCCAGGAACCCAATGTACAGCGTGGTGATCAGCTCCTGAATCGGGGGAAAATAGGCAAATAACATAGATTAACCTATTTCCAAGATTTTAGGTTAGAATGTATATAAACGTAAATTAATAAGGTGTGTGTTTGGCATTAGGTGAACATTTTAGCAATGTCCTAAGATCTGGTCACCATTTACCTTTTGCTATTGCTAATTTACTTAAATAGTGCTGTGGTGTGACAAATGTGACCCTGGACCACAAAACCAGTCATAAGGGTCAATTTTTCGAAATAAATAAGCTTTCCACTGATGTATGGTTTGTTAGGATGGGACAATATTTGGCCGAGATGCAACTATTTGAAAATCTGGAATCTGAGGATGCAAAAAAAAAATCTAAATATTGAGAAAATCTCCTTTAAAGTTTAAAGTAAAAATGTTTTTTATAAGCTACAAATATACCACTGTAATCTCTAAATTAACTCTTTCCCCGCCATTGACGAGTTATCTCGTCTTTTACAAGAAAACGCTTCCCCGCCAAAGACGAGATTTTACGAACAAAAACACACGTGAACAGAACGGAGAAACGAGCGATGTATTATGTAAACAGATGCATATGAAAAATAATGCGATCATCAGCAATGGCAGCATCTAAATGAAAACTGCATAATGTTACGGAGTAAAATGTTGATCCGGGAAGTGATGTCTGTGCAAGCTTTGGAGGTGTTGATGGAAGCAGTTTACTGGATTTATGCTTTGATAATCGTACTGAATATTATCCAGATGTAGTTTTTGATAAAAATGTGATTTTCTCACCTTTTTGCTCAAAATTATGCATTTTTTATGAAACCTACCTATATTCAAGTGTTGATAAAAAAAGAATGCTTTAAGCTAGAAAAAAAACTGTTTAAAAGTAGAGGCTCTGATCTTTATTTTGGTGCGTTGCATATTCAAATATTCATACAGCAAAATATACTGGAGGCCATCAAAGTTTAGTGAAAATCATCAAAATCGCTGGCGGTGGCTGGCAACTTTTTTCGAAAATGCTGGCGGGGAAAGAGTTAATATAACAAAAAAATGAAAAATTATTTATAGAAATTAAAAATAAATGAATAAAAATTTACAAATAAATAAACAATAAGTGTGAAGAATGAATAAATGAAAAAAAGCAAAAATGACTGCATGAGTGAATAAAATGAATGAATTAATTAAGATAAGTACAACATGTAGGATGTTTGTTTTTTTTATCTCTCGGAAAATGACTTCCTGCTGAGTTCCTGATTATTTCAAGGATCCCCAAAAGATTGTCTATTTATGTCTATTGTATTTATTTTATTTTCAGTCAGTCCAGAGGAATCAAAACCTGATGACAAACTTTGTATATCTTTGGTGCAATATATCATCTCAGGATGAATGAGACTTTTAAACTGGTTGAAATGAACACGGTTTACGTGGCGAGTGTCATGGAGTATAAAAGCACCTTATAAGGAAAACTTTCCCTAAGTCCATGAGTGCATGTGAAGGCACACGGGGCTCTGAATGAATCAGCCCAATCACGCCTGATCCACTGAGAACTTCAGCCCTTTCACAAGACGTGCGTCAACGGTGAAGTGATTGAGAAAATGTGTGCGTGAACTGGTTGGATTTAACTCATAAAGCCAGATCACTGAAACGGGAGCTCTCAGCTTAGATTATCATAATGTGTATTCACGAGGTCATATTTGGAGAGAAAATCTGAGGTTGGTTACGCCAGACGTGCGCTGATTAGCTCTGTTTGATGAAATCAGTGGGTTTCATTGATCTGTAAAGTATTAAGGTGAGTATTGCGGTCATGGCAATAAACCCAGGCCTGAATTTGACAGCGTAAACCAAGCGCACCTGCCGATGAATAAAAACCACGGATCCCAGAAGCCTCCACGTTCCACCCTGACGATCCACATGCAGCATCCGCAAGATCTGGAGGAAACGGATCCCTCTACAGTCAATGAAAACAGAGCATCTTTAGTTCACAGAGCGATGCACTACAATAAACATCAATGACATATGATCGTTGTTGGATGTTCTACTGATCAAACACATGGATGGTGATATTACTGTCAGTCATATCTGTACCTGATTGCGGACGTGGCGAACACTTGCCCATTGGACCCGACGCTCAGAACCACGACAGAGGCGACGACCACTATCAGATCTGTGTCATGAGCGAAAGAAGAGGCCAAATTCATTCATGCACTGAGCTTTTGAAAGTATAAATAATCTTGGTCAAGATAAAGAGCAAAATGGCTACATGAATTACTAAAGTCTATGACAAATATTTCAGTGAAAATAATGACATTAAATGGATAGGATGGCTTGAGGGTGAGTAAACCATGAGGTGATTTTCATTTTTGGGTGAACTATCCCTTTAAGGAGAAAGAAAATGTAAGCATGCAAAATCTATTTAAAAAACAGCTGATGTAACCTTAGCTATTAAAATATATAAATATAAAGTCCATCTAAAGCTATTTATTTATTTATTCTTTTTTTTTCATTTTTTGTTCATCTGCATGCTGTTTATGTGTCATATTAATTTAGAGATTAGCCTACATGGATATATATTTCAGTGAAGTGATAATGATGACTTTAAGGTGAAAGAAAAACATTTTGGATGCAAAATCCAAAAAAAAACAGCTGATGTAACCAGGGTTATTAAAATATGTAGACTAAAATGACACACACACACACACACACACACACACAAAAAAAAAAAAAATTAAATCCTACATTTATTTTATTTCTGCTAGTTGCCATGGAAACATTTCTCATTTTCATTTAGTGTAACTTGATATACTAAAATAATTCAAACTAAATCTTAAATAAAAATTAATAAAAACTATATAGACATATTAAAACAGAAACGAATAAAATGACAAAAACACACAACAAAATTACTAAAACTTTAAGAAAACCTAAAATGAAAACTGAAAATATAAAAATAAAAACCAATTCAAACTATTAATCAACACTGGAGATAATTTTCCAAAATAACCAGATAACCATTCCAAAATAAAATAAAATAAAATAAATAAAATAAAATAAAATAAAATTAAATTAAATTAAATAAAATTAAATAAAATTAAATAAAATTAAATAAAATTAAATAAAATTAAATAAAATTAAATAAAATTAAATAAAATTAAATAAAATTAAATAAAATTAAATAAAATTAAATAAAATTAAATAAAATTAAATAAAATTAAATAAAATTAAATAAAATTAAATAAAATTAAATAAAATTAAATAAAATTAAATAAAATTAAATAAAATTAAATAAAATTAAATAAAATTAAATTAAATTAAATAAAAATAAATAAATAAAAAAAATAAAATAAAATAAAATAAAATAAAATAAAATAAAATAATGTCCAGTATGAGGAATGAACCTGAAGTAATATAAGCCACACATTATTTTTTCTTGATTTATTATTGGATTGGACTGCCAAAATTGAAGAAGTTAATCAGATTAAAAACACAAAAGATATAGTCTAATCTGCGATTGAATGATGCATGGTTAAGTGACAACCATGTACCATTCTGCTTCACGTACTATTTTAAGTTAGTATGCAGTAAGCATTATGCCAGTATGTCAGATACCTATAATGGAGATGGGTTTCCTGATGAACCGCAGACGGCCTTTAAGGCCCACATATTTGCTCCGACAGCCGGCCGACCACAGCCGGACCACGTACTCTGTCCCGAAAAACACCACCAGCACGATCTCCTGCAAAGCAGAAAGAAACAGGTGGATCTTTGTATGCACATATGTGTGTCTAAACAACATGCCAGAGGATCTGGCTTGGTCTGAATCAACGGCACATGTGGAGGAGACGAGCAGTACACACTGATCTGGAGCTCCCCTCATGATCATTTGACCCTGAACGGCTCCGGGGTCTCTGGGTTGATATGAGTGGCCTGACTGCAGTTTGCTTACACAAGTCAAAAGAGCGCTAACAATAACTATAGCCTACTAGCAGAAACATACAAACTGCATGCAAGCCTATTCACAAAAATATCAAATTGCATCGCTCTATGAATGTGGAGAAGCTAAGATCAATTGATGAAAAAATTAAAAACAAAGTTATGTAAACTACAAAAAAAAAAAACTTGAAGTAAAATAAACATTAACTGAATTATTTTTTTTTAAATCTTAAACTCATTTATTTTAACCTATTCATTTCAACTTATAGCGCTATATAAAAGAATGTGGAACAGCTTGATGGGAAATGAGTCACTAATAATTAATAAAATAATTAAACTAAATTAACTCTTAGTTGGAGGCATAATGGATTTCCCAGTTTGGGAATGTCTCATTTAGGGCTCAACTTTGCCTTTATACTAAACATCTTTTTATATGGATTTTTTATTTGAAATCTAGAATTTCAAGTGCTTCTTTTGATTTGAATCGGTTGTACTGTTCAGAGGATTTAAAAAAAACATACAAAAATTGTATCTTTTCCAAGTAATAAAACCAGACACAAATCAGTCAATACCTGTCATCCAGTAAGAGTCTACAGAAGAGCTTTATTCCAGTAAGAGATTTATATTTGTCCATTTGATGAGAAATGTTTATATTGAGATCTCTGACTTTTGATTGCTGTCTAAAACTCTCCGTTTTAAGAGATCTTTGGGTATTATCGCACACACACAGTATAAATAGATACACACTCGCTCGTGTCTCTCATCAAAATCTGTCATCTAGGCTGTGCAATTAAGCATGCATTCAATTCTGACAGTGCTGGTTTGATGAAGCATGTCTGGACGCTGTTCAAAGCCTCTGGGTTTCTCTGGGACTCAATCAGTAACATTTAATGTGTTCACGGGAATACAAGCCTTCAACCCCGTCCATAAACTCAACATCAGCTCTACTGAGATATGACACTGCCATCCAGTGGGAGAATACGCTACTGCATTAGGCTACTGGACATGTCACCTGCAGCACAATTAAATAGAAATAAATAAATAAATCAATACTTTTTTATTTTCTGCCGAATAATAAAATATGTGTTTTGGTATTTTCTCCTGAGGTAAAAATAAAATATAAAAATAAAAAACATTAAAGTATCTGTCTTAGCTGGGCAATAAGTATAAACAACAAGCACTTGGAACTTGGATAAAATAAAATAAAATAATAAAAAAATAAAATAAAATAATATAAAATAAAATAAAATAAAATAAAAGTCTTAGCTGGGTAATAAGTATAAACAAACACTTGGTATTTTCTGCTGAAATTAAAAGTGAAATTAAATGAGCTAAGATTAAATTAAATGAAATGCGCTGAAATGAAATGAAATGAAAAATAAAAAAAATAAAAAAATTTGATATCTTGTGAAACGGTTACCATCCAGAAGAGACAGCCTGTTGCAAAGTCTGCATGCTGCTCAATGGTGGACAGGACGCTGAATATCAGGCACACTAGGACCATGAGGAACCTGCGGACATAAAGTAGGTAGACCTGTCATTACACACAGGTGTATCTCGTTCCATTTAATGATTTCAACTAATTATTCACAACCACATCATTATCTGTTCCCATCAAAATCGCTTAAGGTCATTTCATAGAGCCTGATGAAGATTTAAATTAATTTGAATAGAATTGGTTTCTGATAACAAATCATCTCAATTCACAAATGCAACTAGTTACTTATGGGTCAGTATGCCAGTATTGCAACAAATTTCCTTGATAATGCAGTATTACTCAACACTTTGTCACATACTGTTTGCATTAGTATCTAAATAAATGCATTGCTTGCTCAGTATTCAGTGTAACTTTTAGGTTTACAAATTCAAAAATTCCCTTGCATTCTTTGCCACTGGAAAAGTAAAAAAAAAAGTACTGTCAAAAACTCCTGTAATGCAAGGGCTTGTGAGTAGTATTAGCCACAAATGCATGCATGGATGCACACTTAAAACACACACAACAAATATTATATTTAAAGTATTACAAAAATTACATTAAACACCTCTGACACAAAAATGCATGCTAAAATGCATACTATGAATTGAGACGTTAACAGTAATCATGTATAGCATTTAAGACAAAGCATGCAGACTGGGACACAAACAAATATATTAAGGTATAATTTTCTATTTTTCTTTAAGACATTAATCCTGCAATATTTATCTGTAAAGCTGCTTTGGAATAATGTCCATTCTGCAAAGTTCTATATAAATAAAATATACTTGCAGTGAAATAAATAAATAAATAAATAGTAGATATCTTAGCTGGGTAATAAGTATAGACAACATGCAGGTAATAACAACAACAACAATAAAACTATTTTAAAATAGAAAATAATAATGTTATATTGTTGAAGAGAGACCCTGAAAAATGCTATAGAAATAATGCAATCGATTTGCACCTTGTCTTTAACTCCATCTATTATCATCTTTTTTTTTTGTTCCCTGTACGTGCATGTGCCATTTTGTACTTAAAATCCTTAAGCCAAAGTTTTAAATTCATCTCCTTTAATGCACTGCCACATACAGACAGATGTTCAAAAACACATCAGCAAAACACAGCCAGCCTAATTATACAGGACGTCTTTAACTAGTCATTCAGAAACCCTGCTGCAGAAGATCCCTAGACAGAACAGTGTTTCTTAAACTAGCATATAGTTTGCGTAAGGATTCCCACACACACACACACAGAGGACAGATGGGAGAGAGTTTAACCACGAGAGAGATCACACACTTGCATAAACACGCACACACACGCTTTTTCTGCAAACACACAACTCAAAAAGACAAACACACAACGTGACTCACACAGCAGTCAGAGATCTCATGTGTATTACAAAAGATGAAGCAGCAAAGGCGTTCGGGAGTTACGTCACGTCCAGATGTACGCTGCCCTCGAGGGTTCGGAGCGGCTCGAGTCTGTTGTGACTGATGGTGCTCGTCTAACGTGCTGCATGTGAGCGTTTCAAACATCCTCACATACTGACAGCACCTGACTGAGCCAAGGTTTGCTCTGTCCTATTGGGTTCGGTTGAAAGGGCTGTTCTTCATAATTCTATAGGATTCTAGAGGAAAACATTCTAGTGGCTCCCTCTGCAGCGTTCTGCTCTACAAGATTCCAATCTATGGCAACAAACACGTGAAGTTTCTGGTGTGACAACCGCATTTAAACATGGGAGTGAATCCCCTAAAATAGAACTCACTTCCAAGAATGCAATGATTGGCACACTGGAAATCATAGCAACGTTCTGGCATCTTGTGCGTTTGTTATCCGCTATTTTTTGACCAAAGTAATATTACATGAACTCGTTGTGATTGGCTATTTGAACTAAATCACTGTCGACAGAGGCGTCATGTTTTGATCATGTTTAGAAGACTGCTCTTCAAGTGTTGCCATGTCCACTTATTATAAGCGACGCATAGAGAATGTAACAGTGCCTCTTCCCCCCTTTTCAGTGGTGCTGGTTCCACAAGTATTTTTTCCCATTAATTTTTCCCATAGGGATTTAAAAAAAAGTCTTTGTTAAAGCGCTATAAGCCATGAACCAGCTACGAGGTGAATCACAACATTACAAACTTCAATCAGGCAAAAAGATACAGGTACAAGACTGTGTACTTAATGGCTTTAGTGAAGGAAAGAACTACAATCCCATGAAGCACTACGAATGAGAAATATAAAACTCTCCTAAAGTAGTTTGCCTGAGGCTTACAGGTAATAATGTTCCGTTTCTTGCACAGGATGGGTGTTAATTTTCCTTGATATGCTTTATTTGACTCTCAAAGTGACATGAATCTTCTTTACTGTTCTATTGAAGAAACAAACTCATCTTGGATGGCCAGAGGGTCAGCAAACTTTCATTTTTGGGTGAACACGCTTTTGCTCTGGGTTCTGCTCCATTTGATTCAGCACTGTAAGGTTCTGCTCTTAATAAGTTTCCACACTATCAGGTTCCAGAAGGTTTCTGCTCTAAAAGGAGCCGAAGGATAATGATGCTGTGCATTACTGAAAGTAGTGGCTTTTAAACGTTCACTCAGTAGACCATAACCAAAAGACCAAAACAGATTATGACTGAAGTTCTTAAAGTTCTGTCGCTAAACACTCTCAACACTATTCACACAATGCGATTATGTTCAGATATCAAATGCATACTGTTTCAGAACATATTGGGCTTATGTAAAAATCCCAAACAGAAAACCAGAAAGTGAGCTAAACGACTGCAACAGCACTGTATGGAAGAAGAAATGCTCCTCTAATCCATTTCTGAAATGAGCAGATGTTAGATATCACACCATCAACAGCAGGATTAACAGAAGCGCAGGACGAGACACACGTAAATGGAACAAATATGGCCTCCCTCGTTTTCTCCAATTTGGATTAAGAGCCAGGTCAATAGATTAAAAGAGTAATAATGTTACATAACCTGAATATCCCTTTAAATCTGTCTAAAGGTTCAGTAGCAGGGAATTGTTACTATGAACTGTTCAGGTACCATCTGTGAATAATAGTCAAAATATGAAAGCAAACATGAATTTAACAGGCTTTATTCGATTTTATATGTAAAAAATAATTTAATTACTGTTGTATACTGTATTTTATTGTATATAAAATATATATATTGAAAAAACGTTTGAAATGATTGAAAAAAAATCATTATTCAGTGATTGACTAGTCTAAAACCATGAATAACATTAATATTTGAAAAAGTGTGTTTGTGTGTAGACATGTATGTATATTTAATATAAATAAATTATATATATTTACAAAAAGTGTGTGTGTGTGTGTGTGTGTGTGTGATTTACAATCCTGAAAACATGAATAACAATATTTGAAATAAAATGTGAGTGTGTATGCATGTATATTAAATGATAATAATTGTTCAATTATTGACTATAGTCTAAAAACATGAATAACTTTATTACTTTATATGTTTATATATATGGTAACACTTTACAATAAGGTTCATTAGTTAACATTAGTTAACTACTTTAGTTAACATGAACTAAGAATGAACAATACTTCTACAGCATTTATTATCTTAATGTTAATTTCAACATTTACTAATGCATTATTGAAATCAAAAGTTGTGCTTGAACAAAGAATGAACAATACTTCTACAGCATTATTAATCTTAATGTTAATTTCAACATTTACTAATGCATTATTGAAATCAAAAGTTGTGCTTGTTAACATTAGTTAATGAACTGTGAATTAACATGAACTAACAATGAACGACTGTATTTTCGTTAACATTAACAAAACAAAAACTGTAATAAATGTATTGTTCATGGTTCATTCAGGTCAGTTGATACATTAACATTAACTAATGGAACCTTATTGTAAAGTGTTACCATATGTATACATACCTCTGAGGGGAACTGATGTTTAGTTTAGTTTAGATGGTATTTTCTTTTCATCTTGTCTCTGTATAATGCATAGGCCTACTAAAGTAGTGTTTATAAGTGCAGTGCTGCTTTGTTTACAGCGATAACCAAGGACATTTACATTTACATTTATTCATTTAGCAGATGCTTTTATCCAAAGCAACTTACAATTGAGGAATACAAGCGATTCATCATAAAGAGGCAAATAAACACAGGAAGTGCTCGTAATACAAAGTTTCAGATATTGTTCAGATTACAAGCTAGACAGGGAGGGATGAAGGAAAGAGAAAGCAAAGGTTTTTCTTTTTTAAAGGGGTAATATGATGCTATATGCACTTTTACAAGTTGTTTGAACTGAAATGTGTGTTGGCAGTGTGTGAACACAACCACCCTATA
>NW_015558645.1:68017-68838 GCF_001515605.1 Sinocyclocheilus anshuiensis
GCTCGGAAGAGAGGGGCGGGGTCAGCAGAGCTCATTAACATTTAAAGGAAAATGCTACAAAAATGGCTTGATCTGAAAAGAGCTGTTTTTGACAGGGTAAAAAAGGTGTTTTTATACTACCATTGAGAAATTTTAACCAAACTATGTTACAGACGTTTCATTAAGACCCTAAAGAATCATATCAACTTGTGGAAAACGGGCATCCTATGACCCCTTTAATGTTGACGAAAGAGATTTGTTTTTAGCTGTCGCTTGAAAACTGTCAGGGATTCAGCATTCAGGATGGGGGTGAGAAGATCGTTCCACCAGCCAGGAATGTTGACTCGCATCCGTGGAAACGCTGAATCTCTGCTGTTCCATGAGCGCCACCTGCTGTCAGAGAGTAAATCTGCGTCTCATTCAGCCCGTCTGCTGTTTCTGTTTCGTGCAGATATGTTTTTTGTAGTATAGTTTCACAAAGCTGAAGTCAGATCATTCTGTTTTTGCTTCAATTTTCAAAATTATACAATCTAATTTAAATCAAAAACAGTTCATGCTGCATGTATGCACCATCTTTGTTTGAATTGTGATTAAAATGCAGTGATTGCCTCTAATTTCAAATAGAAAGAGCACGGGCAAAGCCTTAGTTTGTTTATAAGAAAATATTTATTTTATTTGTATTATTTATTTATCTGATATTTTTTCAATGTAGGTTTGTTATTTGACATTTATTTGAATTTCAATTTCACGAAGAAATGCGCAGCATTTTGTCTGAAAAAATAATAAAAGGATTTTTATTTGGATTTTTAAAATTTGCTTAAAAAAATCGTGAGAAAGTCATA
>NW_015558645.1:68965-77255 GCF_001515605.1 Sinocyclocheilus anshuiensis
TTGTTCATTTATTGACTTTATATATAAAAAAAAATATTTATATAAAATTATTAATTTAAATTCATTATTAATTATTAAAGTAATATATCAATTACTTAAAAATATTGAAGAAATTAAGAAAACTACAGCTTTAAACCAATAATAAATACTCTAGTGTGGAACTGTGCATGTTCTGAAAGGTCGTGTTGTGTTTGACCTTTGGCCGCATGACCCTTCACATCCCACGAGTCATTTCTCACAGCAGGATCACTGTCTCTGTGTGCAGATGTGCGTCTCTACCCAACGGTATGTTCCTGTCAATCCCATGGACCGCTGCAGACACATCCAGGGCTCTCGCCTTTAGCCAAATTAAATTCCAAATCCAAACCAGATTCCCAGCCCAAAAACAATAACATTTCCCTCCAAACCCAGCCTTAGACCAGCCATTTTCAATCAACCTCCCACTGCGTTAAGAAGACATGGCACACCGTCACGAGCTTGGGACAAACCCGGGCACTAGTTAAAAATAAGTGTAAAAAAAATGAAGGACAAACTGTGGACCTGATTAAAACAAAACATCTGGTGCATTACTGAGACAGATCCCAAAATCAGACTGACGACTGTCATCATTAAAACTATAATGTTCTGAAATCTAGAAGCTAAAGCACATATAAAGAGATGATCAATGCACAGCAAACAATCTACAATGTCATAAATAATATATACGGTAGGTATTTAGCTTAAATCAAATGTCAATTATCATCTCTTATGGCTGTGTCCTGATATACAGCATTTTTTGTGGGTCTTTTTTGCATAACAAAACACCAGGTTCAAAAAGTAACACTTGTTAAGAGCCAGATGAATATAGCAATAGGCTTTGGCAGGTAAATAAAAGCTTCTTGCTAGCCGGTAACTTTATTAGGAAAGGAAACATGGTTTCATCACTAATCTGATTGTCACTAATGTGACAAGTAACCCATTTAAATCAAAGACAAATGTCAACTATTTGTTTCTATATCAACTTATACTAAGACTTGCCTGGAAAATTCACCAAGGACTGTTTTTTTCTGCACAACTGAATTTTGGGACACACATTTATCACAATAAGCCTTCAAAACGAAAATATGAGGAACAAAATCGCAGTATGTCATTCAGTTTTTGTGACAGGTGCGGTTTCACAGAGAGATGAAGACTGACTAATGTAAATACATAAATAAATACCATTTAAAAGCTTGGGATCAGTAAGATTTTTTTAAATCAATTAATACTTTTATTGACCAAGGATGCAATAAATTGATCAAAAGTGACAGTAAAGACATGTATAATGTTAAAAAGATTTCTATTTCAAATAAATGCTGTTCTTTTGAACTTTCTATTCATCAAATAATCCTGAAACCAAAATGTATCACAGTTTCCACAAAAATATTGTGCAGCACAACTGTTTTCAACATCGACCATAATCAGAAATGTTTCTTGAGCAGCAAATCAGCAGCATATTAGAGTGATTTCTGAAGATCATGTGACACTGAAGACTGGAGGAATGATGCTGAAAATTCAGCTGGGCATCACAGAAATAAATTACATTTTAACAGATATTCACATAGAAAGTACTTTTTAATGTAATTTTGATCAAATAAATGCAGCCCTGGTGAGCAGAAGAGACTACTTCTAAAAAATCTTACCAACCTCAAAGTTTTGAACAGCAGGGTATGGAAGCCCGTTTCCGCCACTGAATAAAAAATTTAAAAAAAGGTAATTGCGAATTTTTATCTCACAATTCTGACTTTTTTTTCTCAGAATTGCGAGCTATAAAGTCACAACTGCGAGCTATAAAGTCACAACTGCGAGCTATAAAGTCACAATTGCGAGCTATAAAGTCACAACTGCGAGCTATAAAGTCACAACTGCGAGCTATAAAGTCACAACTGCGAGCTATAAAGTCACAACTGCGAGCTATAAAGTCACAACTGCGAGCTATAAAGTCACAATTGCGAGCTATAAAGCCACAATTGCGAGCTATAAAGCCACAATTGCGAGCTATAAAGCCACAATTGCGAGCTATAAAGCCACAATTGCGAGCTATAAAGTCACAATTGCGAGCTATAAAGCCACAATTGCGAGTTATAAAGCCACAATTGAGAAATTGCGAGCTATAAAGTCACAATTGCGAGCTATAAAGCCACAATTGCGAAATTGCGAGCTAAAAAGTCACAATTGCGAGCTATAAAACCACAATTGCGAGTTATAAAGCCACAATTGCGAAATTGCGAGCTATAAAGTCACAATTGCAAGCTATAAAGTCACAATTGTGAGCTATAAAGCCACAATTGCGAGCTATAAAGCCACAATTGCAAGCTATAAAGTCACAATTGCGAAATTGCGAGCTATAAAGTCATAATTGCGAGCTGTAAAGCCACAATTGCGAAATTGCGCTCTATAAAGTCACAATTGCGAGCTATAAAGCCACAATTGCGAGCTATAAAGCCACAATTGCGAGCTATAAAGCCACAATTGCGAAATTGCGAGCTATAAAGTCACAATTGCGAGCTATAAAGCCACAATTGCGAGTTATAAAGCCACAATTGAGAAATTGCGAGCTATAAAGTCACAATTGCGAGCTATAAAGTCACAATTGCGAGCTATAAAGCCACAATTGCGAGCTATAAAGTCACAATTGCGAGATAAAATTGTGACTTTATGTCTCGCAATTGCGAGTTTATATCTCTCAATTATAACTTTTTAACTAGCAATTGTGAGTTTATATCACGCAATTCTGAGAAAAAAAAGTCAGAATTGTGAGATAAAAAGTCGCAATTACCTCTTTTATTTTTTATTCAGTGGCGGAAACGGGCTTCCATAGCAGGGTACATTTCTTCAATGGAAAATGGTTGGAAAAAAATGACAAAAATTAGTCTCCTTTAATGTATTCAAAGATATTTTTGTTGCACATTTTTCAAGGTCCTAGAGGACGGATCGATGAGAGAGGGCAAGAGCGATTATAGCTTTCCGGTCGTCCAGGAAAAGCTGGTGATGGCTTGATGCCCCTCATCTCAGAGTCATCCATCAGCTTAGCAAAGATATTAACACTCATTAGCAGGGTGATATAGAGGATTATGCCATCATATACTGCACATTTGCTATGCTGCAAAAAACCGAAGGAAATGTACTTCAGCATCTGCATAGCAACACACTTTTTTCTTTTTGTGTTTAACCAAAGAAAGCAAGAAAAGTCATACATTCTCAGGAAAAGGGTACAGAACTGTCACTGGGGGAAAAGTTACTAATATGTACACTTTAGGTACTAACACACACTTTTAAAGCATTAATATGTAGCTTTAAGTTACTAATATGTACCATTTAGACATGAATATGTACTTTTAAAGCACCAACTTGTACATTTAAGGTACGCAATAATATGCACCATTTAGGTACTAACATGTAATTTTAAAGCACTAATATGTACTGTATACCACTGAGGTACTAATTTGTATCTTTAAAGCATTATTACATACCTTTAAGTTACTAATATGCACTTTTCAAGCACCAATACACATTAAAGCATTATAATGTACCATTTAGGTACTAATATCTACTTTAAAGATACTAATATGTACCATTTAGGTATCATTAAAGCACTAAAAAGTACCTTTAAAGCATTAATATGCACCATTTAGGTACTAATATGCACTTTTAAAACACTAATATATATTAAACCATTAAAAATGAACCATTTAGGTACTAATATGTACCTTTACGGCATTAATATGTACCTTTAAGGTACTAATATGCATCTTTATGTAACAGAGACGCTGGAGTTTGGTTAGAATCCATGAGCGGAAGTTTATTAAAGGTCAAGGCTTTAAACAGATGTCGATAATCAGGCAGAGGGTCAAAGTCAGAGAAGCAAGCAGATCGTTCGTCATACACAAGGGCAGAAGCAGAGACAATAGTGGAGAGGCAGGCAATGAGTCCAAACACAAACATCAGTCCTATCAGGCGTCAGAACAACAGGGGCAGAGTACAAATACCGTGAGTCAAGAAGTCAGGCAGAATCATACACAGGAAATCAATCAGGAACAGAGGAAGAATAACGCTTGGTAAGGCAGGTAAACTGGCAATACTTCGCAATCAGCACATGGACTGGTCTCAGTTTATATGAGAGTCAAACAGGAAGTGAAAGCAGAGGAAGCAGAGGGAGTGGAGCACGGTCAGTACTCGGGCGAGGGCTCCCTCTGCTGGCTTGGCGTTACACTTTAAAACACTAATATGTACCATTTAGGTACAAATATGCATTTTGAAAGCAGTGACTGTACCTTTAAAGCACACTCTCAGAAAAAAGGTACCTTTTTTCTGAGTGCATTAATATGCACATTTAGGTACTAATATGTACTTTCAAAGCACTAATAAAAACCATTAGGGTGCTAATAAGCACTTTTAAAGCACCAATGTGTATTAAAGCACTAAAATGGGTACTAATATGTAATTTTAAAGCATTAATGTGTACCTTTAAGGTACTAATATGCACTATTAAAGCACTAATATGCACCATTTAGGTACTAACATGTAATTTTAAAGCACTAATATGTACTGTATACCACTGAGGTACTAATTTGTATCTTTAAAGCATTATTACATACCTTTAAGTTACTAATATGCACTTTTCAAGCACCAATACACATTAAAGCATTATAATGTACCATTTAGGTACTAATATCTACTTTAAAGATACTAATATGTACTATTTAACATGTCATTTTAAAACACTAATGTGTACCTTAAAGGTACTAATATGTAAAATTTTGGGGTAAATAAGGTACAAAGAAGTCACTTTTAGCTTTGGTACCTCTGAGCACGGCCCCAGTGACAGCTTTGTGCTGTTTTTCTGAGAGCGCATGGGTTTGGAGGAAAAACACCTTAAAATCGATACTAAAGCAGGGAGGGTAATAACATGCCAATGTCTGCATTTGTCTAGTGCAACCCGAAGCAACACAAACAAAGTGTTGAGACATCAAATGTGTGATTGTAAAAGCGGAGCTGTGAAGTCCACCTGACCCGGCTCTGGCCTGAGATGACTTATTGATGGCAGGCGGTTTTAGGATCCTGACAGAGAAACAAGAGAACATGACTGTAATCCAGTCGACAGCTCAACTTAAGCACGAAACACTGAGACCACGAAGCACTGGTCTCCCTACACTGCAGTCCGGTAAGTACAGACCGCTCTAAGTGCAAATAATCAGAGACAATTACAGCAAGCAAAACTACCAGCCCACCCAGCCAGCCAAGTGTGGACTCGCTTCATCATCAGCCAAGCAAAAACAAGCCAAGCTATCGGTATATTTGAGGGATTTCAAGTTGGAAATGGTTCAAAATGATTAGTGCATGATCCATCCAGCTGTCCAGAATGGATTAAATCAACGAGTTATGATCTTATTTGGGATGAACTGATTATTCTTATGGCTCAATTAAGTATATTCTAAAATGTGAAAAAAGGGGAAATAAATATTGTATTTTCTGGAAAACTGTCGAACCTGGTCAAAATTGCATTGTTGTATTTTTACCATTCAAAAGCTTGGGGTCAGTATTTTTATTTTTTATTTTTTGAAAGAAATTATTCAGAAAGGACACATTAAATTAATCAGAACTGACAGTAAAGACAAGATTTCTATTTCAAATGAACGCTGTTTGTTTGAACTTTCTATTCATCATTACCAAAAAAAATCCACAGAAATATCAAGCAGGGGAAATAAATACTGTATTTTCTGGAAAATAAGTTGCACTGGATTATAAGTGTCACGGGTCAAAATTGCATTGTTGAGAGCAAAAAACACAGATAAGTCTCATCGGTGTAAAAGTCACATTTTATTACATTCAGAAATAACGTAAATAAAACTAAATGTTGATATGTATACTTTGTTTATATATATTTTTTATACTATATATTATAGTCACTCCATAACAAATCCTTTAAATTTAACAGTTTTCCAGTGTTACTTTAGTTTTCTTTATATACTATTTTAGTTTTTATGAATATTTTAAATCAGCATTTATTTTTATAGTTTCATTTCACTTAGATTTTTTTTTATTACATTTTAAAATTTTTAGTAATATTGTTATGTACTTCTGTCATTTTTATTAGGTTTCATTTAATTTTCTTTATATACTATTTTAGTTTTTATTAATATTTTAAATCAGCATTTGTTTTTATAATTTCATTTCATTTTCATTTTTTAATTACATTTTTACATTTTTAATAGCGTTGTTATGTACTTCTGTCATTTTTATTAGGTTTACTTACTTTTTTTTTTTTTTTTTCAGTTTTAGTTTCGTTTTAGTTTTTTTTTTTTTTTTTTTCAGTTTTAGTTTCGTTTTAGTTTTTATTTTATTTTATTTCCAGATTTTAGTAATTTTAGCGCTTAAACTAAATGAATATTTGAAATGTTGCCTTGGCAACTGACTGAAGTTACTGTATGACCTAATACCTTTTATCTCATATTTATATTTTATTTAATTTCTATCATTGAAAGTACCGGTGTTTGAGAAATGCAATATACAAAACTCAGGCTCGTGTATGCCCTATATGCTTCGCACATGTGTTGCATGCTTGACATTAATTGCATCAAATAAGCCACTTTAGAAAATAAGTCACAGAGCATTTCAGATGACAAATAATAAAGTTATATTGCAGAAAATACAGTACTTTATTTATGTATTTAAAGCTGAAGTGTCACCAAACAAAACTGCCAAAAATAATGACTGTTTTCGAACTGTTTTCCTAAACACTTCGCCATCTGTCATTGGTCAGCTAAACGGATAGTCCCGCCCCAAACTCACGCCATTGGTTAAGCCAAAGTTGCTCAGTTGAGCCGGTTAAAATGCTCAAAATACAGAGCAATGTTTAACATCACCACAGAGTTTCTGCATACTAAATTAATATATGGAAACATATTTCGCAAATAAAATACACAAATATGAGTCAGACAGATCAAAAACCACACAAACATTATAAGTGGACTTCAGATGCCTCACATGTGCCTGCAAGATGCACGCTTTCTGAAAGCTCTGAGATGATCCTATAACTCTCCGTCCCCTCTCTCAGCCTATAAGGATCAACGATAAAGCTTAGCTGGCTGATCTGCTGAAGTCTCTGATAGTCCCATCATACCTAAGCTGCTCAGTGAGCTGTAATTGAAATGAGAAATACAGACAGGTCAGGACGTCTGTTTCTGCTCATGCTACATAAGGTGCAAAAACAGTGCTATATAAAGACTACAGACAGTCTGATACATCACCCGTGTTTTAGCACTTATTTTGCGTAAATGGAGGGAAAATAAACCCCCCAGACTTATACTGACACCCTAGCTATATTTAGAGACCAGAAGATCACAGAGACTCAAGGGTTCAGGACTCTTTCGATTTGAGGTAGCAAGAAAGCGTCTAGCAAGCATCCACTAAAACCCAACTGCACAGAACTGCCCTGGCAAACCCTAGAACGCCATAGTGACCGCATAGCAACACACTGAAAATAAATAAATATATAAATAAACACTTTTTTGCAATTTAGCAACTACATCAGTGACAAAAGACTCACTGATTATAAAATAGCATGTTTTTACTTTTCTTTTACTTTTCCTAACAACACCCTAAAAACTAGCTAGAAGTTATTTAAGTATTGTTTAGCAGTGTAATTTTAGTATTATATTTTATTGTAGTATTCATATATTAAATTAGCTTTAATTCATATAAAACATTTTTTAATTCAATTTTTTCTATTCTCAGTTTTCACAATTTTATGTGCTCATGTCATTATTTGTTTAATGTTCAGTGCCAATCACTGCTATTTCGAGAGTGAATCCCGCGTATGTCCTTCCCGATACTTTGCGGGGTGTATGTGTCCGAAAAACGAAAGTTTCATACAAATTCTGAATGGATTATACCCTAGAAAGTGCGCAAAGCAACTGCACAATGAATCTCTTATTTACATCGTGTCTGCACTTAGTCATGAGATGATTCACGAGCATGCAAAACTGCACTTAAAAACTGAGGCACTTTCAGCGGTGAGTGAATTCTGACAAAACGTTTCAAAACGGCCATTGCGTTCAAGAAATCAACAGATATGTCTGTGATTGCTTAAATTGCTGAACGCTGCAAAAACACGTTGAGGGTATTTAGCGCTTAGCTAAGCGCTCTGACATCAGTGATCCCATGACTATCAATTTGGCTCCCCCTAATGTCACCCATGATTATATATATATATATATATATATATATATATAAATATGTGTGTGTGTGTGTATAATTTATTTTTAGAAAT
>NW_015558645.1:77450-90878 GCF_001515605.1 Sinocyclocheilus anshuiensis
ATTTAGTTTTAGAAATTTTACGTCAACTATTTATTTCAGTTATTTGCCAAGGAAACATTTCTAAATTTTCTAAATCTACGTTTTTCATCGAATACTTTTTTTTTTTAGATTTTATTTCAATTTATTAAAATTATTTTTAATAGTTTTAGTTAACAATAACAACACCACTAGAACAACCTAGTACACTAGTACACAGTTTCTTGCTTAAAATGAACCCAAAATAGGTTGGAAATTAACATTTATTCATATGTTCAATAAATTAACATTTATTAGTAAGTTTTTTTTAAGTTGAATATATAATAATTAAATAAACATTTCTTAAATTGATTATTAATAAATGTTCACCCTTTGATTATGGCTGAAGCCTCTAGTAATTATGTGTCTGATTTTGGGTTCATTTTAAGCCAGCCATATAGTAATTTAAAATAAAAATAGTTGAGTTAAACAAAACTAACCAGAAAGCTGGGTTAAACATTTAACCTAACCGCTGGGTCAAAACAACCCTGTCACTGGGGTTGTCCATATTTCACCCAAGCGCTGGGTTGTTTTTAACCACCATTTTTTAGAGTGTAATCATTCAGAACACCCTCACAATACCTAGCAACCAATTAGAATACCCGAGCAACACCTAACCTAACAACAATCTAGCAGACTCTAGCAACCAACCAGACCAGCTATTGCACCTAGCAACAAGATAAAAAAAAAAATCACATGGCAACCACATCACAATTTTGCAATAAACACCCCATCAATTTAAAATAGCATGTTTTTACTTTTCTTTTTTTGATGCACATTCTTGGTCTTTTTTGTGATATTCAAAATAGTTCAATATCATGTCTGTGTCCGTCTCTTTGAAGAAACAGAAATCTTGCGTTAGCGTTCAGAACGAGGTGATTTTCACAGACAGATGCAGTCGCTGCATCCCTGCGTTATATAAAACGTGCAAACGTCTGCAGTCGTGCAGCTGCAGCGCAGTGAATGCAGAGGTGAAACGGTGCACTGCATGTGGATCATTGCGTAAGATTCAGAGGCACCTGGCCATGTGCATCGCTGTAGGAAATCTCCCATAATGCAAGTGTCGTCTGTTTTTATCTTCCGCACTTTTTACACATTGTAGCCTTTGGCAAACAAAAAGGCACATGTTTGGGAACACGAAAGCCAAGCAATGATGCAGCCTCTAAGAGAATCATTATATAAAACCTCACTTTTTTTAGAGACAACAAGGAGATTTCTCAGATGATCTGAACAGCTCATTTTTAATTGAATAGTTCAAAAACAAAAAAAAGTGTAGTTTTTATTTTTCCCAAGGATTTAAAAAAAGAAAAAGTCAAAGTTGGTGCCTAACAACATATTATTTTCCTATATGCTTTATCAAAGCAGGTTTTTGGTCTTGTTGTGAATGATTAATTGAGTATAATATTTTATAGCTAGAATCACTGTTATTTCACATTCTTAATTAGCTTTTGTTTTTATATTATCAGTTTTTATTTTAATTGTAATTTTTCAGTTTAAAAATGTAGTAATTTTGTCATTTTTATTAGTTTTTGGATAGTTTTTATTAGTTTTGATTGATTTTCTATTTACCTTTAATTATATATTAAGTAAGTAATTATAGTAATGTAACAGTAATTTTAGTATTTAATTTAAACTTAATTTCAGTTGGTTTCTAATTTTCATTTTCAAGTTTTTGGTGCATAATTTTTTTAGAATCTGTTATTTTTGTATTATTTTTGTATGCTATTGTATTATTTATTCATACTTTGAATTAGCTTATAGATAGATAGATAGATAGATAGATAGATAGATAGATAGATAGATAGAGAGAGAGAGAGCTTTAAATATATATTAAAGTAAATATGTAGGGAAAAAAAGGCACCATTTCTAATTTTTATTTAAGTAATTAAAAATTGTTGTAGAAACAATTTTCACTCAGAAATTGCTATTGGATGTCACAATTAATTACAAACAGCAAAACATCTCAAATATATAGCTCAAATATTAGTTTTATAATAGTTTACTATTAAAATTTATTTATTTTTTTATTAGCTTTTAGTTTACATTTTAACTCTGTTCTAAATTTTAGTGAATTTAATAAAAAATTATAATTAAAAGTAATTATTCAGTAAATTTATGTAGTAATTTTAGTACTTCAATTTAAACTGAATTTATTAAAATTACTTCCCAAAGCAACATTCTAAGAATTTGTTTGTAAATGTCAAAATTAATTACGAAGAAACGGCAAGTAACACATTGAATTAAACACCAAATTTTAGTAGTAGAAATGTAGAAAGAAAAATCTGAAGTATAAAGAAAACTTTCATAGCTAAAACTAATTTTATAGCTCAAAACTCTCCCAACTCAAAACTTATTTCTCCCAAGTTTTCCAAATTCCAAACCCAGACAGGATTTTTGCAAACAATGTCCTGGCACAAAAGCTTCAGTCCATGGCCACCTGAAGACCCAGAGAGGTCATTAGTCTTTATGCATCCACTTCAGCGCTGGCAGAGCAGCCGGAGAACAACCTGGCATCGATAACCATCGGCAAGTAAGAGTTACTTAAAGGAGCGGCATACAATATCAGTCAGTGGGGTTTAATTTTGTAAGAGTCTAAGATCAGGTTCACTGCTGTGACTGCAACTCTAGATACTCAGTTACACACAGAGAGAGAGAGAGAAGTTATCAGACCACCAAAGCAAACAGCACTGAAGTTTCCATCGCTGTCATGACATGCCTGTCCGATAAGTACTAATACGAACCAATCGCGCTGGGCAGAGCGCCACATCTGAACATTCATTATTCTCCTGAATTTGGAATTCATTCACTGAAAAAGTGGGTCAGAGAGTTATCAGCATGTTCTTAAAGGGACAGTTCACCTAAAAATAAAAATCTGTCACTATTTACTCACTGTCATGTCATTCCAATGACTTTCTTTCTTAAATGGAACACACACACAAAAGAGATACTTAGCCAGATGTTCATGCTGTTCTTTTCTATACAATGAAAGTGGATGGGGACTGACTCCGAGCAGGGCTATTACTGTAAACTAAATCTTTTAAAATATTTTTTTGTTAATTGGAATAAAGCAGAAATAAAATAAAATATAACATTTAAATAAAAGAGAAATGTTGGCAACTTATGAAATATGTAGTAAGTAAAAAAAACGAATTCATAAAAAAAAGAAGTTAAAAATAAATTAAACATAAATAGTAATATTTATATTAAAAAATTTATAAAAACAACAAAAAGCTAAACTAAATGAATTAAATGAAAATTGAGTTGCTGATACATACACAGTTTCAAAAAGAAAAAAAAAAAAAAAAAAATAAAAATTATATATAAATATATATATATACACACAAATAATAAAATGACAACAAATGTAATTATACTGAAATTAAAATTAAAATATAAAAATAACAGTTAATTCAAAATATGAATGAAAAGATATAATAGTACATACATACATACATACTGTACATACATACAGTGTTCAAACTATACCATGGACTTTGGGGGAGCCCACTTGTTTTATTTTTTATAAGGGGGGGGGGTGTTGTTGTGCGCTTGCGCGTTGGCTTACAATGTCTTACAAAGATACATAACAGCTACAAGTGTATGTACACATAATAATACACGATGATCACATTACACAAAACTGAAATTGCACGTCAAAATAACACAGTCAATATTTTTTGAGACCCCCCCCAAAATTTCACAAATCACGTTTTCAGGGGAGCCCATGTCTTATTAAGGGTAGCCGAGCTCCCCCTAGCTCCCCCGTAGTTCGCACCCTGCATACATACATACATACATAAAAAAGAAACCGCCTAGCAACCATTCAGAACACATAGCGATCACTCAGAGAATCTTAGCAACTGCAAAACAAATAAAAAACTCACATGCACAATCTTCCAATTTTTCTGAATTCATGACAGATTTGTGTGAGAAACAGACTGAAATTGTAGCCATTATTCACTGAAAATCTGCTGTAGCATCATGACAGAGAATCTTCACTATTCCTTTATAATCATAATAAAAATGTTATTAATGGATTAATTGATTCATTAACAGATTAATGGATCTGTTTTATGAGTTTCAGCACTGATTTCCTAATTGCCCATTAAACTAGCTCACACTTCATGGTGATTTAACACTGAAACCGTCCATTTTCTCCTGTACCCTAAATCATTTTGAGACCAATGAAGTCTTGTTTTCTCAGTGGAGCTAATGGAGAGCCGCGTTTCGTGTGTGTCTCACGGTGACCTGTGTCTGAGTTTGCGGTGTATCACAGAGACAGACGGGTTCAGAGGTGCTGCTTTCAGGATCAGGTTGACCTGTTTCAGGAGCGGGGACACATCCGGGCCACGGAGACTCGCCTTTAGTTACGGAGATCCGCACGCAGCATCAGCTGTAATTAACACACGGCTGGAGCAACGTGCACTTTTAAAAACAAAACGGATGACAGTAAATCAAGATTTTCACATTTTCTTGAGCAAATGCAAGGGTTCTACATGCAAAACATGTCAGGAGTTTGTTCAGATCACTGCACTAAAAGTGAGCGAGCGTAATAAAAGTGTCTGCATGTCTATAGGAAACTTAGTATCTGCTTTAAATGCCTCAGTCACAAACCGAACCAGATGTCCAACCACTGTTTTTAGAAAAAGCAAGGAGTTAAATGAAGTTCAAAATCCTACAACACAAAAGCTCTGTGAACAGTCAAACGTACAACTCTCTCAGACAAACGCAAACTACATCAAGCTAATCAGACATGAACATTATTAAAAAAGCAGTTCAGTTAAGTCAAATACAGACAGGTTTTTAATATAGCAGTTTAAAAGCACCCTAAATAATATGCATTAAGTGCCCATGGACACTTTATAGGTAAAAATGTATTTAAATGCATGTAGTAAGTTAATTGCATACTAAAGTAAAGCATCACCATTTTTGCCTTTACTAGTTGATAATGACATGAAAAATCATTTCTAAAAGTACAAATAGTCCATGTTGTTGCTTAGTTAATATGCACTCATAAATCTGCATGTGTAATAATTACAGAAAAAATTAGTTAAATGCTATTTTAAAAAAAACACATTTTAGATGCTGTTTCATAAAGCAGACATTCTAACTTTCCAAATAAAAAAAAAAATCAATACTATACATAAAAATTTAATTATATTTATATTATAAATATATTATAAATTAGATTTATTTATATATATTTTTGGCCTAAATAAATCATATGCCTCAAATAAACATGAAAATAATGCCTGTTAACCAATCACAAGCTTCATATTTACTTAGAAAATACTATTAATACGACATCAACTTCTTAAAAATATTTCAACTGCCCAAATATAAAAATCAATAATGTATATTAAAAATAAACTGTATAGGCTCAGATAAACATAAATATCCATCCTCAATTTAAACTGATTAAAAACCCTATTTTCCGAGCACAAGCTTCATATTTACAATTAGAAAAATGCTATTTAAAATAGTTACTTCTCAAAAGTATTTCATGTCAGCTATCCAAATATAGAAATCAATTATGTCTATATTCTATAGTCTCAAATAAACATAAAACAAATATTTACTGAAAAAAAATCCTTTTAAACAAATCACAAGCTAATCAGCATGTCAAAGCACTGCAGTGTGACATGCTGATTAAAAATTACATTTCATCAACATTTTGCTAATTAGCATTTGTACATGAAGCTTGTCAACTTCCCAAACATAAAAATCAATCATTTACATAAACATACATTTTATAGTCTCTTCTTATTTGAATAATATGCCTTAAATAAACATAAAACAAATAATCACACTTAAAAAAATATTTTAACCAATGATATACTTCATATTTACAAATGATAATTAGCAAAATGCTATTTAAAATAATTTTTACCATGTTACACAGCAGGATATGTCAACAACCCAAATCTAAAAATCAATAATGCACATAAAAATAAAGTCTCAAATTAACATAAAACAAATATTTTTCTTCAATTTAAACATGCCTCAACCAATATTTACACTAAAATAATCCTTTTAACCAATCACACATTTCATAATCATATATCATAAGTTTCATATATGTGACCTTGGAGCACAAAACCAGTCATAAGGGTCAATTTTTTGAAATTGAAATGTATACATCGTCTGAAAGCTGAATAAATAGCTTTCCATTGATGTATGGTTTGTTAGGATCGGACAATATTTGGCCGAGATACAGCTATTTGAAAATCTGGAAACTGAGGGTGCAAAAAAATCTAAATATTGAGAAAATCATCTTTAAAGTTGTCCAAATTAAGTTCTTAGCAATGCATATTACTAATCAAAAATTGTTTTAATATATTTACAGTAGGAAATTTACTAAATATCTTCATGGAACATGATCTTTACTTAATATCCTAATGATTTTTGGCATAAAAGAAAAATCTATAATTTTGACCCATACAATATATTTTTTGCTATTGCTACAAATATACCCCAGCGACTTAAGACTGCTTTTGTGCTCCAGGGTCACATATTTGCTTATTAGCAGAATGTTATTTAAAATAGTTTTAGATGTGGCATGTCACACTGCAGGACGTCAGTTTCCTAAAAGTACTTAACGTAAAAATCAATAATGAATAATGCACTTAAAAAATAAATTATATAGTCTCAAATAAACCACAATCCAGAATTTAAACCCTATTAACCAATCACAAGCTTCATATTTACGAGCTCTAATTAACAAAATGGCATTTGAAACAGTTTTAGACAATGTCTAAATGATGTCAGAATGATGTGAAGTTAGCGTGATAAAAGTCTGATTAAAAACCAATCATAAGCTTCACATTCACAAATGCTACATGCAGGTGAACAGGAACGGTCTACTCACACGAGGAAGTGATACAGGAAGCACCTCAGGCCGGCGGGTCTCTCTAGGAAGTTGTACACATCGCCCTGCATGCTAGTCTTGGCGTGGTAAGGGCTGTGCGTGAAGCGGGCGGCGGCAGGAAGCAGGACGGTGGAGATGGAGAGGGGCTGGCAGCGCTTGCTGTGCGCCGGTGGCTCCTTTGTGTGGCCATCTGGAGCGACGGGCACGCTTGATCCATTATTCATCACGGGCTCCAGTTCCAGTGAAACAGGAGAGTGTGCCGCGGTGAGGGAAGCGCTGGGCGCTGCTGCCTCCTCCAGGCTGTGCTGGAAGTCGTAGCCCTTGTGGCCGCAGCTCTTTAGTTTGAGGCTGTTGCTGGAGGTGGACCATCCAAACGTACGTCCACGGGATAACAGAGGGGTTGTGCGGCCCAGCCTGTCCCCCATGGTGGGGATTCGTTTCAGTGGAGTTGACTGCTCCAAAGCCATTAATCTGCCATGCCACCAAACCTGTAAAGGGAGAACACATTTGGGGGGAAATTAAAGGAAGTTCACCTTAAAAAAAAAACGTGTGCAATATGTACTCACTCTCAGATCATCCAATATGTAGATGAGTTTGCTTCTTCATCAGATTTGGAGAAATGTAGCATTGCATCACTCGCTCACCAATGGATGTGAATGGGCGCCGTCAGAATGAGAGTCCAAACAGCTGATAAAAACATCACAATAATCCACAAGTAATTACAGTCCATCAGTTAACATCTGGAGAAGACAAAAGCTGAAACAAATCCAGCATTAAGACGTTTTAAATTTCAAACCGTCGCTTCCAGCTAAAATATGCATCCATAATTCATAATAACACTTCCTCCAGTGTAAAAGTCCATCTCCTGTTCTCCTCTCACATTAAAATCCACCTACATGTTTATTTAGAGCTGTTTTGGCTTGTAAACGGTGCTTGATCTGTGCAGATTTCTCTCCTGATTCAGACCAGACGACTTTTTCACTGGAGGAAGGAATATTATGAAATATGGACTCGTATTTTAGCAACTGTTTAAAGTTAAAAAGTCTTAATGATGGGTTTGTTTCTTACAAACACACATCTTTTGTCTTCACAAGACGTTAACTGATGAACTGGAGTGGTGTGGATTACTTGTGGATTATTGTGATGTTTTTATCAGCTGTTTGGACTCTGATTCTGACGGCACCCATTCACATCCATTGGTGAGCGAGTAATGCAATGCTACATTTTTCCAAATCTGATGAAAAAACAAACTTCTCTACATCTCAGATGACCTGAGGGTGAGCACATTTCAGCACATTTTCATTTTTGGATGAACTGTTCCTTTAATTGTTCACACTGGTTTTCACCTTTTAAGATTGTTTACAGTCTTGGTGATTTTGTGTATTGGGTTGCGTTTGATTGATTAGTTGTTGGAAAGTCACAGCACACAATAGCTCATGAGGTGTCATGACATGCTCCAAGTCTGCGGGTTTAAATAAGGAGCAGCTCGCAGCTCAGACAATCTCAGACAGGTTAATATTACATGAGGATGCACTGAAGATCCCCAGACACATCCATAGCCCTCCTCTGACGGTCACATGCACCATGAGATCATGTTTAATAGTACTGAAAACTCACTCACTTATAATCAGAAATGTTTCTTGAGCAGCAAATCAGCATATTAGAATGATTTCTGAAGATCATGTGACACTGAAGACTGGAGTAATGATGCTGAAAAATACAGATTTGATCACAGGAATAAATTACATTTTAACAGATATTCACATAGAAAACAGATATTTTAAATTGTAATAATATTTCACAATATTGCTATTTTTACTGTATTTTTTATCAAATAAATGCAAATTTTTTGTTAAAAATGTCTCTCAGAATGGAACAATCACACTTGTTTTTGCTCAGACAGTACTGAGCATGTGCTGAATGAGTTTCATCAGCTTGATTGTGATTTCACTGAGGTCTTCCTCAGACAGTCACTGAGCAGTGAGGAAGAGGAGTAAATACCCTAATTAATGAGGTCAGATTTTCCCCTCAAGAGAAATCACGAGATCTCCGATCCATCATAAGATGACCAGCGGACGGACACACAAAGCCACTGGAAAAAGCTTTGTGAGTGGAGACAAATCGAAACAGGACCCTGCCATCCTCTCTGCCATGTCTGTCAGTCACAGAGGCAGATATAGTGTCAGATGACCGCTTTAAGCTGCAGATCACAATGTCAGGAGCGTGTCGAGAGGATTTAGTGGACAGAGAGGGAAACATTCAGTTGTGCATAAAACACAAATGTAGCAAATGAATGAAACCGGTCACTCTTCCAAGTTATCAAACCAAAACAAATGGGATTCATAGGTTTCTACAAAAAGTGCTCAATTATTTCTTATAATAACTTATTACAAATTTCTTAATTTATGTCGCCAGATTTTATAAGACTTATGACTGCACACATACTTGCATGAAAAATTCTAAGAGCTGTTTTTTTTTATATTTTGTATATTTATAGTATATAAAAAAGTAAACAATTCGTATATAAAAGTAAGCAATTCTTTATATTATTGACGTGAATATATATTCTAAATCTTATATATATATATATATATATATATATATATAATGTAAAATTATAAATCTTTATACTATTTATGCAAGGAATTTATGAATACATTTAAATCATTTCAAATCACTATTATAGTTACACTTTACAATACAGTTGTTTACAGTAACATTAGTTAACACAGGTATCATAAATAATATTTCTTTGCAACATTTATTCACTTTGATACGTTTATATAGTTTTGTTTATTGCTAGCTTACATTAACATATACGACGTTTGACATTTAAAAAAAAATATATATATATATATTTTTTTTTTTTAATAAATAAATAAAACGCTTGTTCGTTGTTATTTCACGCTGAGCTGTGCGATAACTGTTAACAAGCATAAACTTATTGTAAAATATTACCAAGTTATCATAGGCTACATTTTTATATGCATATTTTGTGCATTCAAAACGTTCAACAGAAAATGTTAAAAAAACAAAACAATGTTTATTCATGTTCAGTTTAACACAGAAATAGACTATTTTATTTGCGAATAAATGCCTTTTCATCATACTGTTTGATCATAGACACTACACGCGCAATTTTAACTGTGAAATGTCAAAAACAGCTTTTTTCTAATTCATACACACACGAAGTCATTGTTAATCTGTCATCAATGGACAACATCACTTTAAACTAAAAGAAATGCACTTTTTAATCAACAATACCTCTCCAGCAGGGCTCCTGATGTCTCTCGTGCAGAGCTGCGCGTCAGTTCTTCCTCCTCCTCCTCATCATCATCATCATCTGAAGCAGGCTAAACGCTTTAATTGCAGTGATGAGGAGATGTGCATCAGTTGTCTGTCTGTGATGCTGTGAGTGAAGCACGTGTGCAGAGATGCCGAGAGCACGCATACACCTGACGCGCGTCCCTCTCTGTCATAATAATCATAAACATCTACAAATCCAAACGTTTTCGGCACTGATGCATGTAAAGAGGATTAGGCTACGCCATATTCTCTGGAAAAAAAAAAGAAATATGAGTTTGCTAATAATAATAATAATAATAATAATATAAAAAATTATATAAAATATAGCCTAAATATAGCTAATCGAAGTTTTTTTGTATATATAATCGTTTAACAATAGGCCCTATATACGTTATTTACAAGCTAAATGTTTCACAGAGATATTTTAGCTGTGATAAACGCGTTCGTGCGTTCTTTATACACTTGCGTCGCGTCAAATATATTTGAAATATAGGCTGTTAAATATATGTTGCGAACAGTGAGTGAATCTCAATTAAATATATTTTTGATAATACAACTACAACATAATACAACTTGATGAGCAGAAGAGACGTCTTTAAAAAACATTGCAAGTCTTACTGATCCCAAACTTCTGAGCGGCAGTGTATATTAAAAGGTCCCGTCCTCTAATGTCTTTCAGATTCCAAACTTTTTACACTTAACCCCGGTTGCCATTAAGAAGCACTGTGCGGCCCTGAAGCGTGAGTTTGAAGACTGATAATGTTTTCAACATTGGACAGCAGTTGATAACATGCAAATATTATGTGGGTGTAATAAGAGAGAGATTCCTCCCCGTTTCATTTGTCCAGAGTTCTTTACATTTCTGTAAAGTTGCTTTGCAACGATTTGCATCTTCAAAAGCACTATACAAATAAACTTGAATTGAATTAAGATGGATCGGATATTGAGTCAAAATATAGTCTGGCGTTAGGGCTGCACGATTAATCAAAGGCGATTGTCATGCGCATTTTGATAGTAAAGCCGGTTCTGTAATCAGCAGGATATTTACGATGACGGGCTCAATATTTACACTTAAAAGTCACATATTTTACACCTTTCTAGAGTTTTATTTTAGGTTTTGATGTCCTTAAGAATAAAAACCATCTCAATATATTTTTAGTCAATTTTGGCCTGTCTAATTACTATTCATGAGCCTCTCTTCTGATTGGCCTGTTGTTTTCTGAGTGACACACGGCCAGGCCAACCACAGGTAACTAGGGACAGCCGACGTCACAGCGCAAGCTGGAGGCAGCAAAACAAAGGGGAAACTGGAGGCGGCCCATTTAAACTAGCGCAAATGTCTTTACTATACACGTTAGATGTGATGTCGACGGATCTGGTTTCGTGGTTAAAGTTAACCTTTTCGACATGTTTCCATGTTGTTGTTGCTCAGCAATGGCATGGATGTGATGTTGTCTGGGGGTTTGGCAAAAGGAGAGTGGGATGGTGGGCGGTGCTCGGGGTGGTGACTGAAGGCGGTGACTGTGTAGTTCTGACGTCAACTTTTTACGGAAGTCACAACGGTTCCTGAAAAATCACAGCTATTTTATGCAGGCTGTGTGCATTTTACTGTGGACTGACTGTTTTGAAACTTATATGGTAGTTACATAGCACCTAGACCTCAGTTATCGTGAAAAAAGCCAGGAAATTTCAGTTTTGACAATATGGGACTTTTAAACATATTCTGTAGCATGTTACGAAAAGTACAGGAGAATTAAATAATCATAAATTGTCCCGGATTATTAATAAAAGTCATTTTCGCTCAAGTAAACGCTGACTGTTTCCAATAAACAAATTCACTCGTCAGTGCAATGCTGTGTTACTGAGCAAAACCTCATTGATGTTGAGATATTCTCTCTTTATTTATAATCTGAAATGTGTGATTTATCATAAATCTCTCACCATCTGCCTGAAAACCCGGGAATCAGCATCTGACGTTAATCCCGTTGGATCAGGGCTGATGTGAAGGGGATCAAAGGGCAGATTTACGGGATGAGGGTCTTTCCCCCATCATTTCTTAACTGGAACGGCCAGAAACCCCAGATAAATTGAGTAATATTGCATTGTGCGCCGTTGTTTTGTTCTCTGAGAGAGCTTAGTGACGACTCTGGGCTGTGTTTGTGCCGATCCGGAGTGGGATTTAAAGAGCAGAGTTGTGCATAATAGTTAGTGCTTTTTGAGGGTTTGTTGTTTGGAAGAATAAAGATTTAATAGAAAGTGTATTTCAGATGACTGGAGGAACACCAAGTGAAAATGATTGCTGGAGAACTGCTCAAGATTTGGATTAAGTGACTCATTGTCCTTTGATGAACTTTCAAGACTGGGAAATAAATCTCTCTCTATATATATATATATACTGTATATGACAATTATATAAAAATTGAAGTTTTTATTTTTATATTATTTAAATTAAGGTTTCAGTGATTTTGTTGTGTTGTCATTTTCATTACTATTTATTATTTTTTATTTTAATATAATTGAGATACTATTATAGTTTTTATTAATATTTTGAATTTATTATAAATGTTTTAAATTTTATTTAGAAAAATCTATAAATATTTAGGTTTTTATTTTAATATTTTCTCTTTATTTAAGTTTTAGTGATTTTTTTGTCATTTTAATTTTTTTGTTATTTTAGCATCGAGTTACTTTTATAGTTTTTATTAATATTTTTAATAAAATCAATTTTTTATAAATGTTATAAAACATTTAGAAAAAAATATTAAAGTTTATATTTGTATTTTCCGTTTTCCTTTTAATGTTTAAAATGAGTGATTTGTGTTTAGTCATATTTCATTAATTTTATTTCAGTTTTAGTTATTTTTGTACATCAAGAGATAAGCAGGATCCTGATCATCCTGTCAGTGCTTACTGTCTGACTATACATTACTCCTCATGTATTCTCAATCGTGATGCCGTTTTAATGAATCAAACACTCTCCTTAATTAAAAAAAGGTTTCTATCTTTGCAGGTGAAGCTCTCCAGCTTGAATCTGGATGATCACGCCAGAAAGAAGATGCTCAAGCTCAGTGAAGAGCGATACTGTAAAGACACAGACACGCTCACCACCACCACAGACAGGTGCGTCATACGGATATATGTTCTGTGTTGTTTTATTTCTCATTAAAATGATCTTTGTGTGTGTGTGTGTGTGTGTGTGTGTGTGTGTGTGTGTGTGTGTTTATAGTTGCCCGGTGAGA
>NW_015558645.1:90915-95516 GCF_001515605.1 Sinocyclocheilus anshuiensis
TTTGTGTGTGTGTGTGTGTGTGTGTGTGTGTGTGTGTGTGTGTGTGTGTTTATAGTTGCCCGCTGAGATAGCAGAATTATGATTATGAATCATGTACCTCCTCACCGTGCTTTACCACGAGTCCTGGGTGAGTCTGCAAGCCTCCACATCTGGGTAGGATTTTTCTAAGTAAGTGTATATGCTACAGGGTGGATCTCATGAAAACTATGCAAGTCAAACTTTGCACGAAATAAAACATTTTGCATAAAGAAAATTAACCCTATTTTAATCACATGTATATGTTAAAATAGTCCTAAGATGTCAACAATAATTGAGATGCATAATATCTATATCAGTATCAATATCAGTCAACACTAGTTGTTTTGTTTGTTTGTTTTTTTGTTAAAAGTACTATACAGTAAAACATATTTGTGTGTATGTATATGCATTTAAAAAAATAATTTTGGAACAATTTTATATATATATATACACACACACACACACACAGTCAAACATTTGGGATCAGAATGATTTTTAATGTTTTTACAGGAGTTTCTTCTGCTCATCAAGGCTGAATTTATTTGATCAAAAATACAGGAGAAAAAATGTAATATTGTGAAATATTATTATGATGTAAAATAACAATTTTCTATTTTAATATACATAAAAATCTAATTTATTTCTGTGATGCGCAGCTGTATTTTCAGCATCATTACTCCAGTCTTCAGTGTCACATGATCTTCAGAAATCATTCTAATATGCTGATTTATTATCAGTGCTGGAAACTGTTGCGCTGCTTTATATTTTTTTGAAACCTGTAATCATTTTTTTCAGGATTCTTTGATGAATAAAAAGTTAAAAAGAAGAGCATTTATTTAAAATAGAAATCTTTTTCTATTTTTCCAACATTCATAATTCTAATTTCATTTTTTTTAAGCCTTGAAATGCTAAAATATACTACAAAAACATGCAAGAAAAAAATCTTAAAATAAATTTTTGTTAAATGCAAAATGCATTTTTTTTTAAATATACATTTTGAACAATATAAATATAAATATATTTAGTTTTAAAAATTTAGTAACTAAAATGTATGTTTGTAAAATATATCAGCAATTATATGTAAAAATATATCTGATTTTTTAATGAAGAGACCTGTCTTTAATTGTTAATTGGTGTGGAAATCACTAGAAGAAAGGTAACTTGGTTTTCAATTTTTAGTTTAGTTTTAATTCTTACCTTGAGCTTGATCCACAATGTTTAGCTAAACATTAAATCTGTCCTGGCAAACCATCACTCAATTAGTGTCATGATTATCCACCTGATATTCCAGCTGATTAGATGATTGACAGCTGTCTCGCCCAATGAGCAGTCGGCGAGTGGAAACGGTGGCTGAATAGAAGCGTCTGATTGGCTGACACGGAGATTCCATTGGAAAAAGCACCTCGGAAGATTCTCATTACAGCACGATGAAACACATAATCAATAATTCACCTCATATCTCCGCGGAAGAACCGTCTCCGCTTACACCGAGTTCACGATCAAAGTTGAAAGCGGCTATTTAATTGACAACAGATGTAATGTGACAGTCTCCTTTGTGAATAAAGTGAGACTCCAAAAAGCGATTAGTAAGCTTTGAGTATCGCATGATTCGCCTCATTAGCACAACAGAGGATGAATCAGCAGGCGCTATTTGATAAAACGGTGTAATTAAGACACTTGAACTTCTCAAAGTCGGCAAACTGAAGGCTTCCTACGCAAATGATCTTCTTAAAGCATCTTTGAGGAGTCAAGAACGTGACCTTTTAGATTCAGACAAGGTCAACAACCAAAAAAAACGGATCAGGTGTCAATAAAACACAACAAATACTCAAGATGTGTGTGTTTTCCCATCATGCTCTTGTCGCTGGAGACCGGCTGGCTTTGGTATTGTGTAACTGTGTTTTAGCTTCCACAAAGCAGCCGATTGTTTCAGACCACGAAGGTGATTGTATCTCCAAGACCTGATTTAGCTGCCAATACGGCTGAGTTCACATTGACTGGAAGAGGTTTTGGAACAAATGTGGCCTGGATGCTTTTCCAGAGGTTAAATATCGCCCCTTTTTCCATTTCATTTGGTTTTTAATGCGTTGTGAAGTCATCACAACACGTGATTCATAATGTGATGTACTTCTGAAATGTAAGGTGGCCAAAAAAATTATTAAATAAATAAATAAATGAATAATAAATCAGCTTGACTTCATGGAAATATATTGGGATACATATGAGATATATTTTCCTGATTGAAAATATATTAAATCAAATGCTAAAATATATTACAAAATGTCAACGAAGATACATTTTCCAAACTTAAAATACATTTGGGTGAAAATAAGCAAATATAATTTATAATTCAATTTAAATAGAAGTAACTAAAACTTATCAAAATATATATTTATGTATATAAATGTATTTTAAAATCTATATTAGTGATATATTTAAAAAGCATTTAATTTAAACCTTTGTTTCCAAACTTTAAATGCATTTTAGGTAAAAATGCGAAATATAGGAAATATAACTAACTAAAACTGATCAAAATATATTTATGTAAATGTGTTTTTGTATGTTGTAAAGATGCAGCTTAAGGAAATAGATTTTTCAAATGTAAAATATTTTATTTAAATCTTCAAATGCTAAAATATATCACAAAATGTCCAAAAAATATGTTTGCAATCTTAAAATAGAATTTGGGTAAATATAGGAAATATAAACCACTAAAGCCTATCAAAATATATTTATGTAAATGTACTTTAAAATCTATATTAGCATTCAATTTTTTTTTTTTTTGGCCATTTTTTTATTATTTCTGGCCAAAATAAGTTATGCTAAATAAACAATGCAGCTTAAGGATATATATTTTTCAGTTTTTTTTTTAAACCTTCAAATGCTAAAATATATTGCATAATGTGCATTATGTTTCCAATCCTAAAATAAATTTTTGTAAATATAGGAAATATAAGTAACTAAATATCGAAATATATTTATGTATTTATATTAGCAATATATATTTTGACCAAAAATATATGCTGAATATATGTTGTAAACAATGCAGTTTATGGAAATATGTTTTTCAAATTTGAAATATTTAGTTTAAAACTTCAAATGCTAGAATATATTACAAATGTGGAAGAAAATACATTTCTGATATTAAAATAAATTCAAAAAATTTATTTTGAACAATATAAATAGATTTAGATTATATCGTTTTTTAGATTTTAACATTAGCATTATATTAAATATATTTTAAAATAGCCTTATATTTGTTGTATATTTTGAAATATATTTACAAATATATCCGTAAACATATATAATCATTTTTAATTATATGGGGAAGCGTCACGTCAACTGAAAAATAAAAATCATTTCAGATGTGAAGCGAGTTAAAATGGGGTCTATATTGATCCCATGTTGACTATAACACTTGATTCTGGGGCTTCTTTAACAGAAGAACCCAGATTTTTCTTTCCCGAGCATCAGAGCGGTTAAAGCAGACCACTGAGCATCTCCATGTCTTCAGTCAGGTCCTCTATTACACTCCCATTCTCTGAAGTGAAAGGCCAATCTCATAAATTAGTCGCAAACCATTTGATTTGCCTCTTCGGTTAAATTGAATCATTTGGGTGAACAGTCCTAATCAGATCCTCAAGATCCGGCCAAACCACCTTCATCTCCATAGAAACCACCTAATCCATCAGTCACTCCCTAAGTAGTGCCCTGAAGACGAGAATGACGAGGAGCTGTATTGATGGTCATTAGAGGAGAGCACCTGCACCGTGGCACGCAGAGGCCTTCATACACACAAAGATGCTTTTGTCATTGAGGATGGGAAGTATTGGGAAAATTTCGTCTCGGGCAAAGGAGGGACTCCAAGGGTTCTTATCAAACACGAGCTGTCTTTATAAAGTTTGCGGCAGTCGTTCAAACACTTAAAGGTGACATATCATGAAAATCTGACTTTTCCAGGTTTTAAGTGCTATAATCAGGTCCCCGGTGCATCTACCAACCAAGCAAACGTGAAAAAGATGAACCCAGTAACTTTGTTTTGGTAAGCCTTTTTCTGCAAGCGTCTGAAAAAACGAGCGCGTCTGATTTCAATCCTTTGGTGACGTGGCAAAGGGATCTCATTATAATATTACCGCCCCTTAATCTGTAAATTTCCACCCACGCCACCGTCATTTTGATTTCACAAGCGACAACGGTGTACCAGTTCTAATGCCATGGTGAAAGTTTGAGCAAAACATGCTAACTGTTCTGTGTTTGGCTGCACAGACGAGCACAGAACACTGTTTAGAGTCCCAGCCTCAGAGGAGACGAGAGAGCAGTGCATTTATTGATTTATTTACTGTATATTGCTGCTGCCACAGAAATCTAAAATAAACATGCGATTTATTTCCCAGCTGTTTACCTTCACAGACATAACCCACTGTTTTTTGTAACTCATGTGTGCTTTTAACGTAAACTTGTGTGTGAATGAGAACTTAGTTTAGTACTCACATGCTGTGACAGCCGCTTTCTGTGCGTGTGCTTCGGATGTGTGCGCTCAGAAAACCGTATATCAGAAGTTTAAACTCATATGGTTTAAAACG
>NW_015558645.1:97951-117310 GCF_001515605.1 Sinocyclocheilus anshuiensis
ACATATCATGAAAATCTGACTTTTCCAGGTTTTAAGTGCTATAATCAGGTCCCCGGTGCATCTACCAACCAAGCAAACGTGAAAAAGATGAACCCAGTAACTTTGTTTTGGTAAGCCTTTTTCTGCAAGCGTCTGAAAAAACGAGCGCGTCTGATTTCAATCCTTTGGTGACGTGGCAAAGGGATCTCATTATAATATTACCGCCCCTTAATCTGTAAATTTCCACCCACGCCACCGTCATTTTGATTTCACAAGCGACAACGGTGTACCAGTTCTAATGCCATGGTGAAAGTTTGAGCAAAACATGCTAACTGTTCTGTGTTTGGCTGCACAGACGAGCACAGAACACTGTTTAGAGTCCCAGCCTCAGAGGAGACGAGAGAGCAGTGCATTTATTGATTTATTTACTGTATATTGCTGCTGCCACAGAAATCTAAAATAAACATGCGATTTATTTCCCAGCTGTTTACCTTCACAGACATAACCCACTGTTTTTTGTAACTCATGTGTGCTTTTAACATAAACTTGTGTGTGAATGAGAACTTAGTTTAGTACTCACATGCTGTGACAGCCGCTTTCTGTGCGTGTGCTTCGGATGTGTGTGCTCAGAAAACCGTATATCACAATTTTAAACTCATATGGTTTAAACCGCATGACTTCAGCGCGATAAACATGATAATCAGAACCAAAACAGATGTTAAGAGCAGGTAGGAGCTGTAATGGCACAGCTCTATTCTGGAAAAGGGGGCGGGGAACAGCAGCTGATTTGCATTTAAAGAGACAGGCCCGAAAAACAGCGTGTTTCTGCTTCCACTCAAAATAGGCATTTTCGAAATGATATAAATTATCTGTGGAGTATTTTGAGCTGAAACTTCTCAGACACATTCTGCGGACACCAGAGACTTATATTACCTATTGTAAAAAGGGGCATAATATGTCACCTTTAAGTGAATGTTTTCAGTGCTAGTTGAGGAGAAATCAGAGCTGCTCATCGTGTTTATTACAGCAGTTCCTTTCCAAATCAGCTTGGCATTTTTATCATCCAACCGATCCAAGACGGTCGAAAAGTGTCGTTTGTTTTCAATGCTATGATACTTTTCCTAACCCAGTCTAAATTGGGTTTAAATGTGCTTTTTGCCATTTTCTCATCAAATCACTTCTTTTAACAGAAGATAATATCGTCAGTTTTGGATGGTTTAGTGTCACATGCACTCAGCCACTCACATGCCACATGCACATAAATTGCCTTTATGATGAATCTCAGCCTTCAATGAAGTTCTTACAGTGACATTTTAAGTCAAAGTCCTGCAGTTCATGCTCCTATGAGGATAGTCACAGTTTAAAATTAGCAGGAAACTAGCTTGTCTATATGATGTGCAAGGTAAATATCTGCTTATTTTGCGTTCTTTTAATATTATTATTGTAACGACGAATAAGCATTGATAAACTCTTCAGACACTTTTTAACTGGTACAACCATTTGACAAAAAAATAATAAAATAAAATTAAAAAAAACATCAAAATAATAAAGTAAATGTATTTTAAAATCTATATTAGCAATATATTTTTGCCATTTTTTAAAATATGCAGCTTAAGGAAATATATATATTTTTAAAATATATATTTTGTTTAAACCTTCCGATGCTAAAATGTATTTTCTTGCACATTTTGAAATATATTTCTAAGCTTAAAATACATTGGGTAAATGCAAATGTATTTTTGAACAACATAAATATATTTAGATATTGTGAAAATGCGGAATCAAAAAATGAAGGAATAATAACATTTATTTAGAAATATATTCATTTATATTTTATATAAATATATCTTTAAATATATATTATATATTTTGGCCATTTTTGTATATGTACACTTTTGGGTCAATGATAAAAAAAATATATATTATTTGAATTTTTAACAATATAAATACATTTAGACTGAGATGAGAAATCAAAAATTGAGGAAAAACATTTATTTTTAAATTTACTCAAAAATATATTTTATATACATATATTTTAAAATATACTGTATATACATTTTTGGCCTTTTGTTTATGTACACTTCTGGGTCAATGGAAAAAAATATTTTTTTTTTGAACAATAAATATATTTAGATTGAAAATGTGGAATCAAAAAAATTAGGAAATAAAAATAAAAATGTATTTTTAAATATATTCAAAAACATTTTATATAAATGTATTTTCAAATTTAATAAAAACAATTTTTTTTTTACATTTTTTGTGTATTTTAGTATATTTTAAAATATATATGAAAATATATATTTTTTTCCCATACAGAGGAGACTTATTGTTTTTCCACGTAAAATGTAATACCGTACAGTCACAAACATAAAAGACCACTGATATTGCACAGCGTGCCTTTGCTTTTACCAAATTTCATTTGGGTCATATTGTACAATCTGACAATTGCAGCAATCATAATCGTAAATTCATTATTTTCACCATTGCATTTGGTGCAACACATCTGAGAGTGCACACCAAACATTTTGCTGTTATCCTCCACTCGATCAGTCATTCGCTTTCACTGTTGACCTGTTTTTGTCACGCCACTGTGTTTTACAGAAAACCGAGGCGTGAGAGCAGGAAAAGACATGTGCGGATATGGAGGAGTACGAGTGGGAAGACGTTCTGGAAGCTCTCCTGCGCATGCGACCGCTTGGAGCGAGGGCTGAGGTGGAGGAGGGAACCAGGGAGCAGCTGCTGGGGCAGGAGTACAGAGACACGGTGCTCAGGCTGAAGAACGACGGAGAGACCGAGGAAAACCTACAGAAGTATAAAGAGGCTGTGAAGAAGCTTTTTAATATCTGAGGAACCAAAGTCAGCAGCCTGTGAGCTCCGTTTTAGGGAATATACATGTACGATTTCTTATTAAAAATGTGTTAGGGAAAACAAAAATCTGTAAAGAGACTTTTCTTCCATCAGTGACCCATGCATTGTTTCTATTATTTAGATTTTTTGTTGTTGTTGTTTTCAAATTATATGCAAAATTCTGCCATATTCATGAAAAATAAATTAATGACAGCACTATGTAATGTTAACCAATTTCTGCTTTGTTTTTTTTTCCATGAAATGCAAAAAGCTGAATATTTGAGCTTCTGTCATCTAAAAGTACAATAAAAGTAGGTTTATCGAAATGCTATCAGTTAAATAAGAAATCCTGCTTCTGCCACAGGACAAAAAATAAAAATAAAAAATGGTAATTGCAACTTATCTCACAATTCAGACTTTTTTTCCTACAATTCAATTCTGATTTATTTATTTATTTTTGCAATTGCAAATTTATAACTTGCGGTTCTGAGAAAATGCGGGAAAAGTCTGAAATCGGGAAAACCAGAATTGTGAAATATAAAGTCTGAATTGTGAGGAAGTCGCGATTACTTTTTTTATTATTATTGTGTGGAGGAAAGAAAAAAAACAGAATTGTGAGATGTAAAGTCAGAATTCAAAGAAAAGTAGTCAGAATTATGAGACGTAAACTTGGAATTGCAAGAAAAAGTCTGAGTTCCGAGTTTGTATCTCACAATTCTGATTTATTTCTCAGAATTGTAAGTAAAAATGTTGAATTGGGAGATAAGTTTTCCTTTGTATTTTTTCATTCCATGGCAGAAGCAGGCTTCTGTAGTTAATAGATTAAATTACAGGACAAAACTTCTGTCAAGTGTAGGGGGGGAACCTGTTGCAATGGTTTGCATTTCACAAGACCGACTGAGAGACCGCAAATGAAAATGGAGATATTCTGCCTTAGAATCTCTTTTATTTAATGAAGAAAGAAAATAATGCAGGGTTGGAATGAGACTGGGCTGAGTACATGACAAAATATGAATTATTTAAATGTCAGACACTATGTGTAGTTTATATAATCTGGGTCAGTTCATTTCCTATCTCGAAACAATTACCCAAAGAACATTAAACACCAACTCCCATGCACTCAGACCCGCTCAAAACATGCCCTCGATGGTGCGTCAGGTGCCATTACCAGCACCCCGCTGAAAGGATGCTTTGAGCCAACATCTAGTAAAAATACCCCAGCACTCCATTAGTTCCTGCTCTGAGCTGTCACTTCTGGGAAAGCAGAAACAAAACTCCTCAGCGAGAGCTTCCGGCTGCTTCCATTTGGACGTGGAAAGTGGCGGCGGTCTTGTGCATCTTAAAGCACTTAGCAACCAGCCGCCTTTTTGAAAAACAAGACTGTCAGGTGTTCGCGGAGTCAGTTTTCGCTCGACTGTATCTGAAAATAAGTGTTCTGAGATTTGCCTTTAAAGGTGTAATTAAAATCTAAATCATCTGTTTAATGAAATTCTAAAGGATTTACATGCACAAAACTGTCCAAGAAAGACAGTTCTTCACTAATACTTCCATAAAATACACACTTTCATCATGCATTCAATTTATAAAACAAGATCTTGGTTGAAAATTCACAAAATCTGTTCCGAAACCTAGCGTAGCCTCTGTAGGCAGCATTTAAATGCATCATAGTGCAGTTATGCTGGCTTCTACGATGCCTTGTTTTGGCCAAATGCGAATGCAAATTTCCAGAATGCATTGCAACAAACTCAGTGAAAACAAACAAAATATCACTTACTTTGACATCACTTTTAATTAAATTAATAGCAAAAATATTGTTTGAAATATAGTTAAATCCAACTTAAATGGACTGTTTACGCAATAGTTTATAGCAGGGGTGTCAAAAAGGGCCGGAGCCCTGCAGAGTTTAGATTCAACCCTAATTAAACGCACCTGATCCAACTAATCAAGTCCTTCAGGCTTATTTGAAAACTGCATGGTATGTGTGCTTGAGCAGGGTTGAAACTCTGCAGGGCTGCGGCCGTTTAGAGTATTAGCTTAGCGACATGCTATCACCAAACTCTATTAGTCAAGTCAAGTCAAGTCACCTTTATTTATATAGCGCTTTTAACAATACAGATTGTGTCAAAGCAACTGAACAGCATTAATTAGGAAAATAGTGTGTCAATAATGCAAAATGACAATAGTAAACACAAATTTTTCAGTTAAAGACAGTTCATCATTGAATTCAGTGATGTCAACATCCAGCTCAGTTTAAATAGCATCTTTTAATCTATTAGATTAAATTGTGATATTCTGCCCATGCAGAGCGTTCCAAATCAATCACTTATATGAGGTTCCATCCTCCATGCTGTCTTAGAAAGCAGTTGGCAGAATAAATTAAGGCAGCGTACTAGGTTTTGAAACACTTAAATCAATCTTCAAAATTATAAATGTTTAACTTTTATCTGTCTTTTTACAGAAATGCTCATGGTAACAAATCAATGATCCACTATGTATCTTTAAGTCCTCTGGTGAATTCTCACGAAATACTAGAGTTCGTTTTTTGTAGTCCATGGATGGCACTGAATGGGAAGCTTAGGGTTATTCCCTCGGTTTCACAGACATGGCTTAAACCTAGTCCCAGACTAAAATGTAAGTCTGAGCTGTGTCAACTGAAAGAAACTTGCACTGACTGATCTTAAAATATATCAGTGCCTTTGTTTTGTCTCAAGATGCACACCAGTAATGTGTTTTCTAAGGCATGTTTATGAAAAATTACTTGAATGTCCTAATTGAACTATGGACTAATCCTGGCTTAGTCTAAGCCCTGTCTGTGAAACCAGGCAATTATGTTTTTGTTGTTTCAGGTGGTTTTGAAAGCAAGTCTTTAGCACGTCCACCTTCAGATTGAATTAAACCATATTAAATGTTAGCAGCATCTATGAAACATGATCATCTGATCAACTGGTTCAAACTGGGTTCTCCAAATCCAGAATTTAGCTCCATATCAAACTGACCTGTATGTAATTTTCTAGTAACCCTCCAGGTGCCGGTTACACCATCTGTGCGCAAGTTACAACTTAGCCTAGTTTTACCATAAAAGGTCGCCAAAGCCTTTTTCAGACTGTCAGTCCAAATCCGATTATTTGTGTATCCGATTGGAATCTGATTTAGATGTTTGACTGTCCACACCAGATCTAATTTGTGTGACTCTGGCGCTCTTTCATTTTAATGAATATCTGCATAGGCTTTATTGCAATGTCGTTGCGTTGGTATGCATATGCTAAAACCAACAATACAGTTTGCAATACAGATGTTGTCTTGCAACACGACATGTTGCTCTTGCACTGGATTATACTAGGTCTTATGAGGCAGCGGCAGAAGCGTAGGAAGCTGGAATGCGCAGATTTATTCCGTCCTGCCGTCTCTCCGCCGGTCTCAAAACTCAAAGAGGTCATTTTCTGCTTGATTTGCGCTTCACAACAACACAAACTTGTTTCTGCAAAGACATTTAGCATGTTTTCTACAAACAATGTCTGACGTGTTTACGTTTTACGTGGCGAAAGAAAATGACACAGGCAAGCTATGCAAAATCTGATCCGAGCGGTCAGACTGAAACGGATTTCCAGAAATGCAATTTGAATAGGATTTCAAACCACATATGAATGTAGTTTGAAACAGATTTGTTTTTTTTTTGTCGTTCACACTTGCTAAATATGATCAGATTCCAATCGGATTGGGACTGACAGTCTGAACAAGGCTTATGTTACAAGTTACTAAATATTTTTGCGTAGCACCATTAAAATTAGTTAAAACTTAGCTCTACGTATAAACTAAGGTGGCATTTACACAACACCATTAACAACTAAAAACTTTTTGGCTGTTCATTTAATGCAAAATGCGAACTTTTAAAAACGATACTGTTATCGTCTCTGTGTAAACTATAAAAACACAAATTTGTGAAAACGGTGCCGTTATGCACATGCGTATTACGTGTTCAGTCTATAGGCATATGCAAGTTTCTTTGCAAAGTGGCATCGCAACTACTGGCCTAGCATGCATAATACAGCATTTTTAGTCGTTTTTGTGGATCCGTGTGTCATCTTGACAACGTTGTCGCAGGTACACAAAACTTTTCAAAAACTTTTCCGTTTTGTAGTACATCCTTGTTGTGTAAATGTACCTAAAATATTTACCGAAGCCTCTGACTAGGAGTAACAGTTGGAAAAAATGGCAGATTGACTGAATTGCATCAATAAGCCCATGTTTAACCTGATAGACTTCAATTCTTTACATACTGACATTTACATTTTAAGAGAGAGAACATTACATTAAATTATATATAAAAATGCCTATGTTATTCATGATAACTGTTAGTTACGTGGCAAAAGTAGTTAGGATTAACTAGCATTTCAACACAACTTCTGTTTCACCAAATGTGAAGGCTGCTACTGGATCACTGAAGGTAAATGTCCTATTATACGACTATGCATTACTTTACGGAGAGCTTACGACCTACTAGCTACATTCTGCCTTAAGAACAAATGGTGCAACCGAATAAAGTAGTGTTAGTTACAAACTAGCTAGTAGCTAAGCCTCTAGTGTGGACTTTAGGTTTCAATTTAAGAATTTGCGAATAGCTGGTGCAACTCTACCCAGTGCCAGATTTGAAGAACCCTGCTTTACGAACTTTCTCTTACGATGACGTATTTGATGAGTCTCATTGATCCTCTCTTGCACCTCAGATTTGTCCTGTACCTGCCTTTCCGTCGCCTCCGGCCTCTCCAGCTCAGAGCCACAAACACCGAACAACAGCAGCAGAATGTGATGGTAGCGCAGGTCGCTAAAGCCACCAGTACGGTGTTTGCCACCAAATGCCACACCGACGTCAGGTTTCCATCCCCACTGGTTTGAGGTGCATCACCAGCAGTGATGTTCTGGCTGATGTAACCCTTCGTGTCGTTGGGGTACGGTTGACTGTCCACCATGCTGCTAGTTGGGGCAGTTAGAGAAGAGGTGAGGGTGAAACTTAGGGTCAGGTGTCTGGAACCATCAGTGGTAACTGTAGGATTTGTGGTGGTTGAGCTCTTTAGGGTTCTTGTGTCACTGCTAGTTGTCTCTTTTGGTTGGGATAGAGTAGTAGTTAGGGTTGGGGTTCGTAAAGGCCATGTAGTAATCTCATATGCAGGGGTAGTTTGGGTTGAGGTTTCTAAGGGAACATCTGCAGACGTTAGGGGGTCCATGATTGTCCACTGTGGTGTAGTAGTCGTCTGTTGGGGATTGAGTGTAGAGTCCATTTTAGGCTCTGACGTGTTTAAAGCAGTTGTAGCTCGTATTTTCTCATATGCAGTGGTAATTTGGGTTGATGTTTGTAAGGGAGCATTTGCAGAAGTTATGGGTTTCGTGGTAGTTGAGGTTTCAGATTGTGAAAATGCATAAGTTTGGGAGGTAACGGTCTCGAAAACAGCTGTTTGCACTGTAGTTTGTGGATACTCTTCCAACTTGGACTTAGAAAGCGAAGTAGCTTGCTCTGTAGTTTGGGTTAGGGGTTGTTGTGTACTTGTAAAGATCTTGGTAAAAGATTGCGTAGACTTTTGAGAAGCCATCACCAAAGAGTTTTTAGTTCCTGAAGTTTTTAGTTCCAAAGGCTGTTGGGTTGTTGAGGAATCTGAAGATTGCATAGACTTTTGAGAAGCAGAGTTTGTAGTCTGTAGAGCTGTAGTTTTTAGTCCCAAAGGCTGTAAGGTAGTTGAGGAACTTAGAGCTTCGTTGATTGGGATGGAGGTCAAAGTAGAGTCCAAGTAGTCAATTGTAGAGCTTGGGTGGGCTGTGGTTGTATAAACTGGTGTGGGGGTTGGGATGCTTTGGTTTAAAGTGTCAGTCGTTGTATCGGATTCATCCGTCGGAGAGGTGGTCATATGATGCAGGTTTGTTGATTCCCACTGTGGTGTAGAAGTCATCTTATGGGGATTGAGTGTAGAGTTCATTTTAGGCTCTGATGTAGTTGATATAACGTATTCTGACGTGCTTTGAGCAGTTGTAGCCTGTATTGTAGTACATCGAGGGAGGTTATGTTGTACTTCATGTGCAGTAGGAATGTGGGGGGTTGTGGGTTTTTTTGTGCTAGTGGAGGCAGGACTGATAGAATGGACGGGAGGGTTGGGTGGATAGTTGAACTGACGCTTGTCAGAGGTCAGCGGCTCTGAAATATTGAGCCGTGAGGACGACATGTGAGGCAGCGCACGCACATTGGTGGTGAAGTACTTCCCGAACACCAACAGGTCAGGATCCACACCTGAGAGAAAAATATTTCAATCAGATAATTTATAAACAAGCTTTATACTCATCAAATAGATGTTCATTTCATACCAAAATACTAAAATGCATACATGCATTCTGTTCTGACTTTTTCAGCTTCAAATTATGTGTAAATGTCTTGTATAGAAAATAATTTTAATGTAGGCATGCAATCTTCATTTAAAGAAAAGCAAAGATCATCATGGTTTTATATTTCCTCAAACCAAAGTAGGTTTCGGTGTGCAGTTTCTCACCTTTAGTGACATTATAGAGGATGACATTTCTTCTGTGATGAGGAATGCAGCTCTCAAGGGTCGGACACTGTAGATGAAAGCAGTTCACGCTGTCCTGAGTGGTGTTGAAATGAAACACAGCCAGGTTGCAGGAGACTGCGTATGCAATTCATAAGTTCATTTATAAAGTCCATTAACAAAGTCTTTCTGGTTGTTGAAGATTCTGAATTATACTTAGAAATATAAATGTAAGCATTTCCATTATACAGTGCAACCACATTAATTAATAAATATTTGTGATCCTGGACCACAAAACCAGTCATAAGGGTCAATTTTTTTTAATTCATCATCTCTGAATAAATAAGCGTTCCATTGATGTGTGGTTTGTTAGGATAGGACAATATTTGGCTGAGATACAACTATTTGAAAATCTGGAATCTGAGGGTGTAAAAAAAATCTAAATATTGAGAAAATCATCTTTAAAGTTGTCCAAATTAAGTTCTTGGCAATGCATATTACTAATCAAAAAGTAAGTTTTTATATATTTACAGTAGGAAATTTACAAAATATCTTCATGGAACATGATCTTTAATTAATATCCTAATGATTTTTGGCATTAAACAAAAATCAATAATTTTGACCCATACAGTGTATTTTTGGCTATTGCTACAAATATACCCCAGCGACTTAAGACTGCTTTTGTGCTCCAGGGTCACATTTGTTTACATTTTGAACTCAAAATGATGAAAGGTAAATTTAATATACACATTTATTTTTCTATGCATATAATTAATCAATAATTTAGTTAAGAAACAAACACCCACAATGTCATTAAAGCTGATTTGATGTACAATTGTGATGCAATTATTTTCCATTACAATAATGACTAATATTGTTGACTCTTATGACTCAAATTGTTTGTGATGTTCCTCATTTGGAAGTTGTTAAAAACATCTAAATTAATAAATGTAAAGTGTGTCTGTATTATTTTATGTACATTATTATGTAGCGTTTGTACTGTACAGTGGATTGAAAATATATTTGGACCCTTTAATCATAATGTCTAAATTTGATCGCACTAGGAAAAAAAGCACTTTTCCCATAATTTCACTAAAATATGTTTGTGAGGTTTTAAACGGTAAAACAATACACATGATGTTGAAATTGAAGACGAAATGCATTTTTGAACACACTTGGTCACTAACTAACATCTGGAGGTGATTGCAAATGGATCTTTTCTCTTCACAACCATCACTTTTCTTCATTTTTGAAGTCTCAGTGTGTTTGAACCAGTTAGTGTTTTGGTGGTTTTCGTATGAAGTCAGTTCTCCTCAAGGTCACACAGGTGTAGAGAATCACATTAACTATCAACATGTTCACCTAACCACAAACAAACACTATGTTTAACACTTTTATGCAATGACACACAAGTTCTTGGTGCTACTTTAGTTAGTGAGTTCTTCGTTTTAAAGCACAGACTCACAGTTTCGTGTAAGGCAGCAGGCTCTGCTGCACTTTAAGGCAGACTCCTCCTGGTAAAGCTTCAGGATGCGGGCTCCTCTGCGCTGAGATTCCTCTATGTCCACATACAGTCCCGGATATCTGCGGATCCAGCAGCTCTTATAGTAAGATGTCGGAGAGCAGCTGGAGTCCGAGGAGCAGATCAAACCCAGAATCCACAGCAAACTCCATGGGACAGTCATTGCGCGATCAGTGCGTCCTATCCGCGGGGCTGGGAAGTCAAGTCATGTTGTTTTGAGGCGCCCGTGCTGTTTCTGGCGCAGGTAACAGGTGTGTGGCGATGATGCGCGAGCGAGAGCGCGTCAGGGTTTGGAGCACGTCCTCTACCTTCATTCATTTATTCATTCACAAATAAATAAATGTAACTGCTCAAATAGCGATTTTCTAAACACATTTATTTGCCGTTCTTTTCACGATATAACTATTATCTGCAAATTCAATAGCTTTTTTGTATAACCCTGCTGAAAAAAAAAAAACAATAGAAACTATCACAGAAATTCTAACGGTTTCCACAACAAAAACCATTGCAAATCATCAACTATCACCATCAAAACCATTAAAAAGTGGTTTCCTGTAATGTGTTTTGGGACAGATTCCATTAGGATTTATTGGTTTTAACAAGCCACCAATAAGAGGCGACCAATTACCAGTAGAGGCCAACAGCGGCCATTACAGATTCCATTAAAACCAATGCCATTCCCATTATAACCCGTAAAACCATTACAAAATCTGTGATGGTTTCTGTTCTATTAAAAAGTAGGATGGCCTTGTGTCTGACTCCCTCAAAAGATGTCGAAACTAGCCTAAATGTAATTGTTCAGCCTATTAAGTGTAATATAATAAATAAATACATATTATATACAGTATTCTATAAGGAAACAAAGTTATTTATAAACTATTTCTTTATCGCCAAATTTGTATCCGCATAATACACGCTGGTAAACAGCCGCGTTCGCTGAGGAGATCTGTAACCATAGCAACAGCTGAACGCTCGATCGGGTCGATATTGGACGATATATCGACAAAATAAAAGTCATTACATATCACTTTAATTGAGTAATGGCGTTCAGTAAGGTCACAGCTAAATAGCGCTGTTCGACCAAAGAGGATATTCAAAACATAGCACGACCTCGAGACCATTTGCATTCATAAAACACTATATTACATTTTTTTTAAATGTATTATATTTGTTTAATTTTGTACAATAAACACTTTTGTTTTTGCTCGAACATCCTTGACGCAATAAATCTGGCAAAAAAAAAAATCGCGTAGCCATAGCAACAGTAGACCACTTGAACAATGAATTGTTCAAGTGGTCTACTGTTGCTATGGTTACGCTATTTTTTACACTGTCAATGATGTACACATCACAAGTCCCAGCTAACAAAAATATGTTCTAGGAACGATTTACATCGCCATTTACGTTATTTCTGAATGTTCTCTGAACGTTCAAAACGCTGTTTTTTAAAGTGTTACGTGAACGTTAAGAACATTCCATTTTGTATATTTGGAATGTTACTTTTGAAAGTTGTCTGAACGTTCTGAAACAAGTAGTTACATTTAAAAAATAATGTTAGAGGAAGATTTATACAGCTAACACGTTTCAGGGAAAAAAAAAACATTGCATGAAAGACGTATAAATAATGTGTTTGTGCTAACGTCCTGAGAACATTAGAACACCAGATAACTTCAAACAAACATTCTGTTATTGATACTGAAGGAACGTTTGTTCATAACTTTGCTCTGAACATTAGCCAAAGTTCCAAGAACGTTCCCTGTTAGCTGGGGTCATACAAATGTGAGTGTTTTGTCCTGAAGATCAAACCTCAAGACTGAACATTGAAAATTACCCGCAGAAATTCCTTTCAAAAAGGTGACCACCCCTGAAAGTCACTGTAGCTATAAATCAAACCATTATTTTATATTTCCCAATCTAATTCATATACACATTTTCATAAATATTATATATATATATATATATATATATATATATATATTCCTCCGATGAGAAGTGTTTGATTCATTCTGGAGAAATCAGAGAGGATTATTTTACCTGAATCACAGGAGCTGATTCAATGTTCCCCGTCTGTTTGTGTGTTACAGCCACAAGTTTGCCAAAAGAGACTTGGATCAGGTAGCCGATAGCTTTCACACTCCATTTTCCAAAATACAGCAGATCTATGAATCCTGCAACACTGGCTGCAGAATGAACGCTCAGAGCCAAGGGGAAGTTGTTGCTCTGGGCTCAGCGTGGAGTTTGCCAGGTCAGGCCGAGCACTTCACACTGAGAAGGCCTAATCCAACCCTAGGGAGCGGGTGACTGTGTGGTCTGACAGAACCATTGGCTGTGTGTACTGAAAAGACTTTACAGATTAGAAATAGTGTCATTTCTTGCCATTGATAAGAATGTTAATACCTTTATCCTGACTTTTATTTTGGCTTATTCATATGCATTAGGTTAAAATCCAGTAAGATAATTTAGTAAATGTAGTAAATGAATTATTATTAAGTGTCAGAATGCAATTATTTTCACAGCATCAATACAATAATATATGTCATATATGTCAATGATTTTTTTACCATGTTTAATCTGAAGTGTAAGAAGCTGAAGTGCCTTTGTGCGACGTGCAGTAGCGATGTTTCTACCACTAGATGGCGCAGGAGCCTCTTCTAACTCCAGCGTCACGCTGATTGGCTGATGGCTCCTGAACCTGAGCTGTGACGTCGAAGACAGCAGACAGGACAAATACAATTAATTTTACCGTCAAACATTTTTATGAAGAAATGTAAAACTAATATTTATACGAGACGTTCTTTTTTCTTTCTTTCATTTTTTGAGCCTTATATCCATAAATGTAAGTTCACCAACAACAAAACACATTTTCTTGTCTTATTGGAAGAATTTAAAAAGTATTTCAACACCATTTTATCTTCAGTAAATACAGCAAGTAGAACTAGCTTGCAATTCACTCTCATTGATGCATAATTTCTTTCCCTCAAGAATTCTTTTAACTTTCTATCTCCACGTCTTTCTGATTTTCTTTTTGCCTGTTTAGTAAATGATTAACTCTCATTGTATATTGTTAACTGTAATTATTGTATTATAAACATCAACTTTTTTGCATAAAAAATCGATTTCTATACATTTAAGCAGTGTTGGGCAGTAACTAGTTACTAGTAACTAGTTGCAGTAATAATATTACTTTTTGCAGTAAATATTAGTGTAACTACTAATAAGATTTCAGTAATAATATTACAGCTACCATGCATAAAACAGCTCGTTACTTAGTAACTTTTGATGCCTCAACCCCTACTGATTTGAAATCCAACAATCCAATAATTCCTAGATTTATTTCTATAATTTTCACGACTCGCACAGGCACATGAAGTCACCAGTGCATCAGGAAATCTTGGAATATGGAAAAGCATACATTCAGGGGATGGAAATATTATTTTGTTACTTTACTCTGGCATTACATGGCTTGCCCACCATATATATATATAAACATAAACTATATTTCCCATAATTGCACGACTTGCTCAGTGGTTTTCCAGCTTGCCCTGTGGAACACCAATGGCTCTTTGTTCCTCCGATGAGAAGTTTTTTTTTTGTTTTTTTTTTTCCTCCGATGAGAAGTGTTTGATTCATTCTGGAGAAATCAGAGAGGATTATTTTACCTGAATCACAGGAGCTGATTCAATGTTCCCCGTCTGTTTGTGTGTTACAGCCACAAGTTTGCCAAAAGAGACTTGGATCAGGTAGCCGATAGCTTTCACACTCCATTTTCCAAAATACAGCAGATCTATGAATCCTGCAACACTGGCTGCAGAATGAACGCTCAGAGCCAAGGGGAAGTTGTTGCTCTGGGCTCAGCGTGGAGTTTGCCAGGTCAGGCCGAGCACTTCACACTGAGAAGGCCTAATCCAACCCTAGGGAGCGGGTGACTGTGTGGTCTGACAGAACCATTGGCTGTGTGTACTGAAAAGACTTTACAGATTAGAAATAGTGTCATTTCTTGCCATTGATAAGAATGTTAATACCTTTATCCTGACTTTTATTTTGGCTTATTCATATGCATTAGGTTAAAATCCAGTAAGATAATTTAGTAAATGAAGCAATATCATTATTATTAAGTGTCAGAATGCAATTATTTTCACAGCATCAATACAATAATATATGTCAATGCATCATATGATTTTTTTACCATGTTTAATCTGAAGTGTAAGAAGCTGAAGTGCCTTTGTGCGACGTGCAGTAGCGATGTTTCTACCACTAGATGGCGCAGGAGCCTCTTCTAACTCCAGCGTCACGCTGATTGGCTGATGGCTCCTGAACCTGAGCTGTGACGTCGAAGACAGCAGACAGGACAAATACAATTAATTTTACCGTCAAACATTTTTATGAAGAAATGTAAAACTAATATTTATACGAGACGTTCTTTTTTCTTTCTTTCATTTTTTGAGCCTTATATCCATAAATGTAAGTTCACCAACAACAAAACACATTTTCTTGTCTTATTGGAAGAATTTAAAAAGTATTTCAACACCATTTTATCTTCAGTAAATACAGCAAGTAGAACTAGCTTGCAATTCACTCTCATTGATGCATAATTTCTTTCCCTCAAGAATTCTTTTAACTTTCTATCTCCACGTCTTTCTGATTTTCTTTTTGCCTGTTTAGTAAATGATTAACTCTCATTGTATATTGTTAACTGTAATTATTGTATTATAAACATCAACTTTTTTGCATAAAAAATCGATTTCTATACATTTAAGCAGTGTTGGGCAGTAACTAGTTACTAGTAACTAGTTGCAGTAATAATATTACTTTTTGCAGTAAATATTAGTGTAACTACTAATAAGATTTCAGTAATAATATTACAGCTACCATGCATAAAACAGCTCGTTACTTAGTAACTTTTGATGCCTCAACCCCTACTGATTTGAAATCCAACAATCCAATAATTCCTAGATTTATTTCTATAATTTTCACGACTCGCACAGGCACATGAAGTCACCAGTGCATCAGGAAATCTTGGAATATGGAAAAGCATACATTCAGGGGATGGAAATATTATTTTGTTACTTTACTCTGGCATTACATGGCTTGCCCACCCACATCCCTATATAAATTATATTACTTATTAACTTATGTGATTTATTTTGATAAAATACGTCATGAAATATAATCATATTTGGGTAACAGAGAAATTATAGCTACAATTAGCTTCAAGCTACACATGACACTTTGACTTAAAAGTCACTATCAGTCACCATTGAGTGTTTGTAATAACTTCTGACTGCGATCCAATGTAGATTTTGGTCAAATGATGAGGCAGAAATATATTGTAACATTTTAGAAGAATTTTATGGGGAAGAAACACAATTACAACTTCTGTGGGGCGTGAAGGAAAAGTAATGTAACCAGTAGTTTAACTAATTACTGTTGCCAGAAAGTAATATGTAAAGTAATAATATTACTTTTAAAAGGAGTAACTAGTAACAAGTAATAAATTACATTTTTGGAGTAACGAGCCCAACACTGCATTTAAGACCCTGCAAAATAAGAATCGATTACTGGCACAACATCTAGTATAATAATAAATGTAAATAAAATAATAAATAAATATATAATAAAACATATTATGAAATAATAATAAAATATTGGCAATGCATTTATTGCTTCATCAAAAAACGTATTTTGTAGTATGTATAATAATAATACAAATAAAAATATAATAAAATGATCAAATATTAGCAATTCAAATATTTGTGATACATTTGTTGCTTCACCAAAAAACATATTTTGTAATTTAATAATAAAATATTAACAAAAAATAAATCTATAATAAAATAAAATATTAGCAATGCATTTGTTGCTTCATTTAAAAACATGGCTATTTTGAATGTGGCTGTTAATGAACTTGCTAAACCTTAGGACTTTAAACCTTTAGGACTACAACTGATTTTTTTTCCTAATAGAATTGAATTAAAAGCAAATTTATATGAGCACCAGAAGAACAAAAATAACTTCAAATCAGTTTCAAAGGATAACACACGCTCTTTATTCCAAATATCAGAGTGTTTCTGACTGACTGATTCTGCTGTCAGGTCAAATACACAGTTACATGTCTGTTTCTTACAAACCCTTGTTGTGGAGAAAAGCCCAGAGTCTTCCGAGTTTCTTTCACGTTAGACTGATTTAAGTTTAAGTTTTCCACATTTAAGAACATGGCTGATAAATACAATATAGCAAATCTACGAAAAAACACATTCTGTCGTTTGACGTTCAGGTTTGTCCTGATACATGAAGAAAAACCACTGTTTGTCCACCTTAGGCTCGTCCGGTAGGTGACCATCACTCCCATACTAACAAACACTAACACAAACACAAGGGGCTAAAATGAGATGAAGAAAAACCAAAGAACGTTCTCATGCATTTCGTCCTGCTATCACAGTTCTCATTATACAAAAGAATAAATTCAAATGTCACGACATTCAGATTTGCCGTTCCGGCAGATTCTCTGCTTGTGCCTCTGAGCAGTGCTTCTAGAGAGTCGCTTGCCCTGTGTGTCGGCACGACCCGAGCAGAAGAAGTGCAGGAGTTTGGGCTGCGTTCAGGAGGGAGCGCTGTGGCGTCTGTGGATCCGTGGCCCGTGGAGAGGCTCAGTCTTTGACTAGTCTGTAGATGTGATGCTGGGCTCCGTGCTCGCTGGTGGACACTTCAAACACGTATGCGATGCATAGCAAGGTTTCTAGAGTGTCTCTGTTGGTCACCACCTACGACACAGACACAACCAGACAAATTCATAGAGTGTTTGGTCAGTGAACAGCACGTCATGCAACGCTTTTCTGAGCGGAACAGCATCCACTTGATTTGTGACCCTGGAGCACAAAACCAGTCATAAGGGCCAATTTTTCGAAATTGAGATTTAGACATCATCTGAAAGCTGAATCGATAATCTTTCCATTGATGTATGGTTTGTTAGGATAGGACAATATTTGGCTGAGATACAACTATTTGCAAATCTGGAATCTGAGGGTGCAAAAAAATCTAAATATTGAGAAAATCATCTTTAAAGTTGTCCAAATGAAGTTCTTAGCAATGCATATTACTAATCAAAAATTAAGTTTTGATATATTTACAGTAGGAAATTTACAAAATATCTTCATGGAACATGATCTTTACTTAATATGCTAATGATTTTTGGTATTAAAAAAAAATCAATAATTTTGACCCATACAATGTATTGTTGGCTATTGCTATAAATATACCCCAGCGACTTAACACTGCTTTTGTGCTCCAGGGTCACATTTCATCCACTGGGAATAGATTGGATAGTGGAAAGTGTCTCGAATCAGAGAGAGCTTTTTATTTTGATGAAGCATTATGAAGACAAACAATGTCTTAATAATTTTCTTAGTAATAACTTTGAATGGATGAATCCATGAACTGTTCAAATAAGACACAAGAATGCGCGTTAAAAATTAATTGAGTTTTTTATTTTGATTTAACACAACTCACAAAACATTAAAACACAAAACAACACTTCAATTTGACTCCTACAAAACAGAAAATGTTGTGGTTTATGAAGCATATCTGACCCAGGGTAATATTTTAGTTTAGAATCATTCAAGAAACATGACAAATGTTGCCTCACTTTAAGCGCACACACGCACAAACACACACACACGCACACACACGCACAAACACACACTCACTCACTCACTCACACACACACACACACACTCATCTATCTATCTATCTATCTATCATCATATTATTATACATTATAGTGTATGACAAATGTTGGCTCACTTTAAACAATAATATACATACATTTTATTGTGCATAATATTCATTTTATTTCACATCTTTACATTTATCTATCTATGTACTGTTCTATTCATATATTATTTATTCTAGCCTATATAATTTATATATGAACTGCATTAATATAGATATCTGTAAAGTGATGTTCTATTCTGTGTGCGTCACTCTCGGTCATCATGGACTCAGTCGGGCCATTGAGCGTGTGTTTGTGTGAGAGGACCGTTGTGTCGGCTGAGAGGCTCATTGTCTCGGGCCGCGTCCCACACACCGTCGCCGTGACTACAGCCTCATCTTTCATTCCCTCAGCTGTCTTGAGTCTGTAATGACGGCTGACGTTAAACTGAATTAACTCACGCTCACTGCTGAGCTGGAGGAATCACTTCACAAGCAGGAGAAACATCTGACCGAAAAAAACACTGTTTTGTCTGGGGCTTTTCTAGATATTTAAGCTGAATTATTCTGTTTAATATATTTTTTGATGACAGTGGTTGATAATACCAAGTTAACAGTTTTATTTTAGTAACAATAACTGGACTAGGTGATGTAAAATATTAAATATTTTTCATTCATTGCTTAAAAGTTATTTTTAAAAGTGATTTTCAATCATTTAAATGATTTTGAATAGTTTTCTAACAAACTGAACAAAAGGGAGAATGGTATTTAATTATA